>NW_021940682.1:6438874-6732935 GCF_001715985.3 Manacus vitellinus
GGGAGGGAGAGAGGAAGAGAAGGAGGGAGGGAGGGAGAGAGGGAAGGAGGGAAGAAAAAAGATCCCGGCGTGGGGCTAGGGCCAGGGGGCCGATGTGGTGTAGGCGAGCAAGGATCGGCGGGTCAAAAGACGCTGAGTCTGCTCATGGTTCTTGTTTCTTCAGGTTTTGCGTTGCACCGACATGTTAAATAGTTTAAATATTTGTATTTATCTAAATATTGCATATAAACAGATAAATATAGTTCACAGAGTCACAGAATGACCAGAGTTGGAAGGGACCCACAAGAACATCAAGGATCAGCTCCTGTCCCTGCACGGGACCATCCCCAACAATCCCACCATGTGTCCGACAGCATCGTTCAAATGCTCCTTGAACTCTGACAGGCTTGGTGCTGTGATTACTGCCCTGGGGAACCAGTTCCAGTGCCCAACCACCCTCTGGGGGAAGAACTTCTTTTTAATATTCAACCTAAACCTCTTCTGACACAACTTCAGGCCATTCCCTCAGGTCCTGTCCCTGGTCCCCGTAGAGCAGAGATCAGTGCCTGCCCCTCCACTTCCCCGCTGAGGAAGCTGTAGACAACAATGAGGTCATATTTTCAAACAGCCTCTCAAAGTCTTTAAAATCATGGGCAACAATAACTCCGTGCAGCTGAGCACTGTATGAACAAGTGAGGGTTTGAGTTTTTCCTCCAGGAAAAGTGGCCAGGCAATGTAAAATACAAATAACTGCCATGAAAATGTCATTGTTAAAAAAAACTAGAATTTGCAGACTCTGCCCTTAACACAAGTGTTATCCTGTGGCCATTTCAGCCATGGTTGCAGCTGCTACAATTGAACCCAGGGTTGTACAGCAGCCAGAGGAGCAGTGAGAGCCCACACAGACCCTGACAGGAATCAGGAACTTTCAGGTTAACAAAGTGTTGGCACAGACGAGTCATCTAAATTATTTATATCGTGTTCCTCTTTTGTATCAATAAACCAAAACCAAGCACTTTCCTTCTTACGACAGCAGCCTTTTGAAGTCAACTCGAATGTACTGAAGGTGGAGCAAATGATTTGGTACCAAGACTTTCAGGCAACTACAGATCAAAAATTACGTTGAGGAAAAAAAAAGAAAATTAGGAAATTTCCCTGTGTAAATAATACGTTCCCAGCAAACACACTGCCATTTCAAATATTTTTTTTAAAGTTACTTTTAAACCAGCAGTTTTGAGGAAGTTGTATGTTGCTGATATGAGGCCTTAACTCCTTCTGCACGATGTAGCACAAGTGGCCCTTTCAGAGCTCCACAGACACAAACCATCAACCTAAGCAATTCTCACGTGCTTGTATTCCTCACATATAACATTTAACAACACATGGCAATCAGCATATCGTTGTTTTCTGTACATCCTTCTGCCCTACTTTTTAGCCTTCGTAACAGCAAATAAAATAATGGTATAGTCTTTGCAAAGAGAACAAGAAGTACTTCGTTGTATAACTCTACAGTAAAGAAATCTGCATGGCTCAGGCCTTCCCGAGCTTGCCTTCACTGAAAAAGTTAATTTAGTTAGTATATTCATCAGTGTGCTGCTTTAACTGCGTCAGACCAAGAGGAGACACGCTCCAAAACTATGCTGAGCTGAACAGGGTAATTTGATTAGCAGCAGAGTGACAGGATCGAAAATGATTAACCCCTAATTCAATCTGCCACATCCCTGCCACACTGCCAGCACCGACAGCTCTCCTGACACCAAGCAGGGTTCAGCTTCACTCAACACTTGACTACAGGTATTTGTGCATCCCTCTAGATGACAGAATGAGGATTAATTTACAGCATCAGCGGGTGTATCCCTGCTAGCTTTATACTGTTAGGGGTAGTAAGACATATTAGCTGAGCTCCAGGAAGAGCTGACAACCAAGGTCCTGTTATCTTCCTTGCTCTGGCCACTCCAGCATCACTGCTGCTGTTGCCTTCTGGAGCTACATTAAAGCAGAGATCTGCTTTCCCCCACTGCATTTTACTAACCCTTTGGGTGGGATAAGTAGGATTAGACAGCAAGCCTCGCTCCAGCTTGATGCCTGATGTAACTTCATGAGTGCGTAGCTAGAATAATGCAGCAATAAATCATTCCCTGTGGTGTAAGCCTACGGAGCTGTTAGGTGAATTCCACTTGCATCATCAGTAGGCTTTGGCAAGCAGCTCCCAGGTCTGTGCCCAGCCATGTACCGTGTGACCTACTCCACAAGGTAGATGAGCTGCAGCGGAGGAACCACCTCGCTGTGGGCTGCATATGTGGTTTAAATGAGACCTTGAGTGTAGCTCCCCTCTCACTCAAGTGCCTTTCACCCATTGTTCTTGAATATATTTCCCCCGTAGTTAATTAAGCAAAAGCTTTGCAAAAGAGACTACAGCCCAGCCATGCATAGCCACAGGGGGCCTGAGGCAGTCTTCTACTAAAAAATTGTGGTAATTATGTAAAAAGGCACCTCCCCGGTGTCTGAACCAGCACATTCCTTAGCGTTCTTGAAATTCAAGAAGGTTAGTCCTCCAAGTCAAATGCGAGGTCCCTAACACTGGGCTCTTCTCACTGGCTCCTCTTCTGGGCAGAGGTAGGCAGAGCAATCCTCTTGGCAGGAAAAAAAAAAAAAAAAAAAAAGAAGCTGAGCAGCTGACCTGGAGGTGGGAATGATAGATTTTGTCTTCTTTGGCTCCGAAAAATGAAGTGGTATGATATTGGCAATTATATTTTATGTGGGTGTTGATTTAATTTTGTCATTCTAAAAAAAGATGAATGTAATAAAGAGTGTGGGCTTGCTTTCCCTTCAATTTTATTTCTTTTAATCTGTAAAACTCTGTTTAGGCTAAATGGAAAATTTCAGTATTGCAGCAAGATTTAATAAGCCTTAAAGTAAATTCTATGTGTATTCTATGTTTAGAAACAAGTAATTAAAATAGTTTCGGTGCCGGAGATCCTCAGCCAATTAAAAATATTTCTTTCGCCCATTGCCCTAAGAAAAATCCACAGAAATAAGGAGCCTGACTATACTTGAGAAATTACAGGCAAAAAGACTTTTGATTGAATCCAAAGGGCTGACACTTGACACAGTAAAAATATCCTTCTTCTGTCAAGCCTTTTTTAGTTACAGTCATCTTGCATGGAACAATAATAGTTTAAAAAATTACTCTGAATGAAGTGTGATTTTGAAGTTGACTGAATCAGAAAACTTTTTTCTGTTTTGCTTTCTCTAGTGAAATTTCATCCACTGTTGGCATCCATGACCTGCCCATGTGACAAAGTATTAATGTGAAACAGCTATTCTCTATTTTCTCTTATGCAATACATTATGCAATGCAGGAGGCTATGCCATAATTTTGATGCATGTGATTTTATTCCATAACCTAAGTGCTCTTCAAAGGAAACTCTTCATCACAGTTTTATTGCCCATTACCAGGTTGTAGCTACAGTGCCCTGTAACAACAGTGACAATACAAATTTTTCTACCACAGTTTCTCCTTTTTCCTTGACTTTTCTTGAATCTAGGCCTCTGCCACAGTGTTAACTTTTGTTTCTTACAGCTGGAAGTCAGTGAAACAAAGTATTTCAAGACTGCATGCTTGAGAAACGAGGGTAACTTTTCAGATATTCTGTTTTGCTTTGTTTTTTCTCCCCAGCAAATCAAAGTTAATTGGAAACTTGTTCTAAAACATTACATGTCTTTTATCTTTAGTGAGGTTTTGCACTTGCAAGTAGTGAGGTCGGAAGTGAGGTCGGTTCTGAAATCATTGTAACCATCTCTAGGATCTCTGGGCACTTTAAGTCTTCAGGCTCTGTAGTAGGTGGTCCATCAGGTGGTGTTGGATGGTGAGTCCTGCCAAAACCTCTGAATGAGGGTAGTCTCCCCACAAGCAGGGACTGTGGGAATCAAAAAAGATCAAGAACTGCAAGTCTTATAGGGCTCAAAACTAAACATCCCTCTTTGTGCCCTCCTAACTTTCAGAGTGTGCCAGTTCTGCAGGAGGACAGGTCCACACCATGGCCAAGACACCTGAGCAAAGTGTGAGCTTCAGCTGAAGGACTAGTGAAAGAGGCAGCCAGGCTGTGTAAGAAAGACTGACTCCAGAAACGATGAATTTATGTGACATTTCTTACTTATTGCTCGAGAAAATGTCAACAGCCATGCACCATAAAAATGGAGCATAGCATGTGCTTCTTCATCAGATTGAAACCTACATTTCCCTTTCACCCACCCATCCACCCCCATCCTAACTACTAGAATAGAAAGCACAACTCTTTTTCTTTCCCTTTTTTCACTATTCTCTTGAGCTACATCAACAAATGTATTCTAACCATGTGAAAGTAAATCAGTGAGAGAACCAGCAGAAGGATATATTGCTGGTTTGTTACCTCTCTTTTTAAGAGCAAAGTACAATTTTCCATTATAGTAGTAATGATTTTTAGTCTAGAGCCCATTGTAGGCTGTGCTGCTGGCTCCCTGTTGTTTGTATCTAATCAACTATTGTATTTATTATTAGCATCTTTATCTATGCACATTCTCCAAATATAATCCACTCTGATAAAGTTGAACAGCAGCAACATGATGAAAGGACATTTAAAATTACTCAAACACTGAATTTTATGAAAGATGAGATTCAGTTATTGTTCATGCACTATTTCAAACTGTATCAAGTCATAATGGCAAGTTGTTGTGGCCAAATTCAATGTTGGTCCTACTGGGAGCAGAGGAAAAATCATTGCTCACTTCATTCTTCATGTCATCTTCATGGTTATTCTTGCAACGTTTCTTTACACAACGAGTTTATGAAGTAGTCTAACAGTGGGTAAGTGTTGTGGAAGCATGGATATTTGCTGAAATCAGCACTGTGTTCTTCCTTTTTCTGTGCCTTTAGTCAATTGCCCAGGATACCTCATTTATCTTTTCTCTCTCTGAGGCTTTGGGGAATTCTGTGCTTCACAGCAGTGTCATAACACTTCTAAAGCAAGCACAGAAGCAGGGGCACTGCTTTAATGAAGAGGAGCTGTTTGATGAAAGTGGGTGGAGGGAAGTGTGAGGGAGATGGTGATGCTGTGTTTGCAACTGAATCTGTTAGTGATGCTGTGCAGCAGTGAACCTGCCCTCCTTTCTGCTCGCTGCTCGCAAGCTGATGAAAATCAATCACTCTCACAGCAGGTCCAGTCCTGCTCCTCTCTACATCAAAGTACAAAAATAAAATACTACTCACTTCAGTCAAAGCAGGAGCAGGCTTAAATCCAGCATAACGAACTTCCTCCTGTCCTTCAAAAACACAGTCTGGTCCAAATGCAAAACATTAGTCTGCTCTGGTGCAGTTTATGCCAGCTCCAGTACTGGAAGGTGCTCACCATTTCTGAAAGGTGTTGAGCATTCCTGAAGGATAATGAGGGCTCTCCACAGCCACTGACAGCAGGCAGAGTGAGAGCACTCAGCCCCTCATGGTGGGGCTCAACACACTGCAGGACAGAGCTCTCAATAAGGCAGAAGTCCTAGAGAAAAGAGGAACGTGATCATTTGGCTGAAGGGAGCAATATAAATCTGGAGTAACCTCCTCGAGTCACTTCTCTCCTTGCCAGATACTCAGCAGGAGGAGTGATTGGCATGTTGTGCACGTTACAGAGCTGTCCACTTGTGGACTCAGGCAGCTGGCTCCTCTGGCAGCCTGTGGGGACCGGGAGCAAAGGCACAAAGTTGAAATGTTAACACATTCTGGCAACCCACAGCTGGCGGACGGCCTACTGTAGTGGTTTGTCAGTAGTGAAAGGCTTTATTGACCATTTCAATACCACAATGGTATTGAAAGTGAATTAAACAAAGGTCCTTATCCGAATGACCCCCTGCTACACATGTGCGAAGTTTTCCCACTCATGTAGTTTCAGTGCTGTAATTATTATCTAGTGAAAGAATATCCAGGGTAAACAAGCTCTCGGGGACCACTGCCAGATGACACAGGTCAGAGCAGCTCTCATGTTGCTCAAATCTGTGTCCAAGGCTGGGCACAGAATCAGGGAGCTATAGGTGCCTTGTACATAGCACTGGATCTTTTGCTGTGCTTGATCTTAAGTGAAACACTCCAGGGAATCTACTTCATGTTTATCAGAGACCTTGGAAGGCTGATGACTGTCTTAAAAATTCAGGTGAGAAGGGAGAGGGGATCTGAATGTATTTGAAAACTGATATACACTGGGAAAGCTCCCCATTTCCTTTTCATTTATGTGGTACTACCCAAATGCAGACAATCCTGGTAGGACTGTCACAAGTGGATGACTCCATCACGTAACATCAGCCTCCCCAAACTAATGAGACACACAAGAACTCATCAAGTAGCCCCAAATAAAGAAGGATGGAAATTAATAGTTCAACTGTCTTTGAGATGTGACTATAATGTTTTTTAAAATTTCAATTGCATATGTTTATACATATATATATATGCATTTATCCTAATTTATCTACCTCTAATTTATCTGCCTCTGTTACCAAAGCAGTGGTTCTACTGTTTCGGTCGTGAAACATCAGTCTTTTAAAAAGTTTCTGTTTCATATTCTTGTTTTCAGAAAACAACTTCCCCATCTTATACATCCATCCACAAACTATTAACTGCCACTCACGGCTGGAAAGCAAAGCATTGCCTTCTGGGGACACAAGCAACACCACAGTAAAGACCAGACTAAGAAGTGATAGGAGTGATGTCTTTCTGCTCAGACAACTCCTCAACTGCCCTAGGTAGGTAGGACAAAGCCTCAGAAGACAGATATGTTTAGATACAGTCATGGCTTCAAAACTCAGCTACACAAAGATTAAGTAGACAGATTTTCTACAGAAATATCAGTATAAAGGACAAATTATTAAAACGTTTTGATGAGTCAGACTCATTTCCTGTAGTTCACTCCACCCACTTTGGGATGCAGTGTTTTAACTTCTCTGGGTGCCTGCAACCTGAACCATAAGCTGTTTTCTCCCAGCACCTTGTACCCCCATCAGCAGCCTTTCTGCTGTGGCTGGAGACAGACACACAAACATCCATTGTCAGGACCCAAATCTGCAAACACTTCAGATGGGAAACAGTACTTAGTCCTATGAGCAGTCACACTGACATTTTACACTGTACACAGCAGTAAGTGTCTGAAGGATCAGGCTCTTACTGATTATGTGATTTACAGGTACATCACTTAAGATTCAAAACAATGCAGGTCATGGAAAGGCAAATAATTCTGGTCTCCCTTAAGGTACTAAAAATCCCCAAATCAAACACCAGTACCTAAAATTAGATCCACTATCAAGTGACAGAGATTACACAACATTCATTACAAGGTTTGCCAGGATTTTCAAGCAGAAAAGACCCAGAAGGAAATACAGATCTACTCATGAGGACCTCCAATATCACAGGGAGTAAATTAATTTTTAAAAACATCTTGCATTACAGGGAATATATAATTCTCAGGAGAAACAAACAGACTCTGAGCAGTTTACACTTCTGGCAGTAGCCCAAGATAGCATGAGGCGTAAATCACAGAAATGCCTGAGTTTGTGTAAATTCTGTGCTCAACATCTGCACAAGATTCCTTCCTAACCGTAAAAAACTCCTAGCTCATGGTATGTTTCTTTGTCCAAAATTCAAGCATCATATATGCTATCAGACACACCAGACAAGTTACGGTTATTCCTTGGATCTGAATCTTTTGTGTCCCCTCACTCTATTAGATATGTAGCATCACATGTGATAGATCTTGTATTGGCAGTCAATTGCAACATAAAATCAGCAAAAACAAGGCCAATTACAATGCTGTGATTATTTCTTCTTTATGAAGCCATTATTTACCTCCTTAAAGTGCCTAATTTCTGTTAGTTTAATTACATTAATTTAACAGGCCTAATTTCTGTTAAAATTTAGGTGTTATTACCGTGCAGGAAGTCTTGAAGATTTGAAATGTGATTATTTGAGCATTACAACAGTCTATAAATATTTAAAGCATTAAACCCCAAAGAGGGTTAATGTAACACGGGAAAGTAACATTAGAACTGCTACAGTGAACTGTTGAATGGAAAAATGGAAAAGTCTGAATATATTTGAATGTTGAATAACCCCCCCAATAAGACAGGGCTGATACATGTTACTTGACATTGTTTCAGTGACAATCCCAAAAGAGCATTCAATATCTACTGAGTTAAAACATGTAAAATGAGAGACACATTAGAACATGAAATGGATTACTCTGCTGTAAACAGACCTCAGCACCCTAATATTAAGAATGATGAGTTCACTATTGTCAGTAAAATGCATTGTTGGAAATACTTGGTTGAGAAAAAAACAAGACCAACGCATTGGTTTGCATCCGTCAGTTTTCACACCCTGAATTTGGACATTTTCTTGGTCATCCAACCCCTCCTGTTTCAAAACCAAGACATACACCCTCTTTAGTGCCTGTAAAACTGGTAACACCTGTACACCATGCCAGGATATTAAGCTGCTCATATCATTTTATCAGTGTTGTTGAGATCTTTGTACAGGAGAGAGAAGTAACCACCACTGTGGTGTGGTTTCTAGCCTGCTTGTTAGCAGCTCAGCTAACTCAGCTGGCTGGTTCAGAGTTTTTAAAAATGCAAGCTGACAATAACATTCTCTAAATGTTGGACTAAGCAATTTCAGAGTGCATATTTAGCTTACTGTCTTGATTCCATTTTCTTTCAAGTTTGTTCGGTAAGAAAGGAATATTTTGCCTTAAAAAAGCTGATCATAGACAGACAGACAGACAGCATTTATCTATATTTATTTACCTCTAGTACACAATGCAGGCTCTATTTGTGCAGGGAACACTCTAAGTCTGAACACAGGATATTGGGAATGTTAGAATCCTAACTCAGTCCTAACTAATTTTTTTGCTTGAATCTCGTGAAGCCCTCCTAAAGCAAGCCAAAAACTATATATGGGAGATTTCCTTGTTAAATCTTCTTCTACCACTCAGAAATTCATTCTGTGGATTTTGAGAACCTTACACTTGCTCAGGATATATAGATATCCCATATCCCTAAATGCTTCCCTCCAAAAGGACTTCTGTACATCCAGGATTTTGAGAGGACCAACACAAAGCCCTTCTGAGAGTTGAGTAGGAAGTTCTAATATATCTGCCCAAGAGCAAAGTAGGGCATTGTGAATTCAGGAGGAAGATGAAATGCTGAGGCAGCAGATTTAAAAAAAAAAATAAATAAAAAAAGAAAAGATTACAAGCCCTTTCAAAAAGTTTTTGGTTTTGTTTTTTTTTTTTTCTATTTAAGAATGTGGGTTTTACAGTACAGATAGACATCACCACTGACACTACATGCTGGATGAAATCTGTGTCAGAAGGACAGACAATTGCTGAAGACAGACCACAGCACGTTTTCATGGTGTCACAAGAAAGGAACAAGAAGAGCTTAGCTGAGCAAAAGTAACCCACATTTCCTCCAGTCAGTTTTTAGCTTCCAGTCTCAAAATCACGCCTTTTTGTTCTTCACACTTAGCTGTGTGAAGTTGCCCCACTAACCCATTCAACTCTGTCCCTCCTCTGTGGCCCTCAAGCAGTTCACGCCTCATTCAGGTTGTTGAGACACATGCACTTCTCTCTTAGCCATCTATGGATTGTTTTCCTACCTGAATCCCAGATTGCACAATGAGTATGATTGCTGCTTACCTAATGTTTGTTATAAAACCTGTGACAGCATTTTTTCCTTGCTGCTCTACAAGAGGAAATAGCATTTTATTTGAAATGCTGTGCTGAGTGTCAACATGAGAGGTGTTTTAAAAGAGCTGAGAAGTATGCTGTCAGGAAAATGTTTCCAGGCCTACCTTCCCTCCCACATCCAACTGTGATGAAATAATCAAATGCTATACCACTTGTACTTGGGAAGAGGATGACTAACAGCAGCTAATTACTGCTCAATCTGTTGCCCTCAGCAGCTGTTGGTCTGAATCACACCCCCTGGCACCAAGGGGCATGATTTGTGGTGCAAGTGCTCTGGAGGCAACTTAATTTTCAGGGGCTTCCTAGCGAGGCAGCAACTGGGACAAGAATTTCACATATTAAGATCCTGTCACAGAAGCTGCTACCACCATGCCCGACTCAGCAGATGAGCCTCTCCAGGTCAGCCTTCTCCTGCTGGGGGCCCTGGACAAGACCATGTCCCACCACACAGAAAGGAGAAGGTGGTTACAGATTTCTTCCTGCTCCGTCCTTCTGCAGCAGAGACTGAACCTAGCTCGTGGCACCAGATATAAGTTTCTGCTTTCTTCCCAGTTTGCTGCTGCAGTAGCACAGAGTTGGCAGAAGGCCTTCTGTATCATATTTGATCTGTTGACACTTGCAGCAGTGCTGGACTCTAACACTGTAGGAGTTTCCGTTTGGAGAAATATGGTAGCCCTTCCTGCCTCCTCATTCCACTCCCTACGGAAAACCTCCCTCTTGTTTTCCCAAATTCTGAGCCAAATAAAATATACCAAAATAACACTGGAGACAGAGAAGGAATCTCTTGCCTCAAACTTGGCCACAGAGCAATACATGCAACCATTACTCGTCTCACAAGTGAAGTCACGTGGGTGGAAGAATCCAGGCAGGGTTTCATCGGCAGGGACTGCAGGTTCAACCTGGCTGCTCTGCAAACCTTGTTTGTGGTGGCCAGAATGACCACTTCTTCTGTTTTCGTGGTAGAAGAATCCAGGCATTATACTCTTCAGCTGGCTAACTTAAAACTTTCTAGGAAAAAAAGGGACAGAAGGTCTTGAACTGTGGTGGTGTAGCTGCTGGCTGCCCAACACGCTGCGACATTTCAGCCTTGTGTGGAGAGGAGGCAGGAAAGCAATATTTTTATCAGAGCTGTCAGAGATCCTGCCTCACTCCTGAAGCTTTTTAGTATTTCAGGGATGTTCTCCTGAGTAATCATGTAATTTTGCTCCACTCATATAATGTATTCAACACCTGACACCTGAGCCAGAGGGTGACTTTCTATAGCATAACATGCCTGCCATGAAGCCACCAGTATCATCCTGTCCATGCAGAGCACAGCTCTTTTACAGGAAGCCTCTTACATGTGGGACAGCAAGGCCCTGCACAGAGATTATGCAGGGCCTCCTTTCTTTCTTATAATTCCTCAGTGTCATTCCAGGTTTGAACCATTTCACCACCAAAGAGTCTGGAATTTGGCCTAGAGCTCATGATGTAGCACAGTACTGTTCTTTACTTAAAGTAAGATAAGCAGTATTATCAGGCTACTGTCTCACCTGGGGCATCTCTAGTGTGTCACACTCCTGCACAGTCAGGTTAATGGTTCAGTCCCTTTGAGACCAGGGACAGAGAGAGGGTTTCTCCGAAATGCAACTTCTCTGTTTTTGCTGCGATTTGTGTTTGAAAAGCCTATTACTGAGTAAAACCCTGTTTATTTTTCCCTATCTTATACAGGTTTTCATCCCTCTGTGCAATCAGTGTCGAGAAAATATATCTGGTGATAATGAATAGCTACATACTGTGTGCTGTAAACTTCAGTTCTTTTTATGGAGTTTTAATCTCTTCCCAGTTCCATCTGCCTCCTGTTCCAACAAAGGCCATATGGCTCTTCAGAGCCACCTATGCACCAGTTAGGTGGGGTGTGAGTGTTTGAAGTGGCACTCGTTCTTCTGAGGAAATTTCCATTTCAGGTGTAGGCTGAGAATGGGGTCACCAACTGGCTGTGGACATTTCTAAGACAAGTGGAATTAAAGACCAAAAGATATCACCACAGAGTATCATCACCAGTCTGACTGGACACCCTATTTAACCTGAGCTGTAGAATGACACCTGTTCTCCTCTCCTATATGGAATAAGCCTAACTGGCTGAATGACATTGGAATTGTAGAGGTATTCAGTATCTAAACAGGGTCCTGAGGATGCCCTTCTGCAACTTGTCTCCAAGCTTGCATGGGTATTGTCAAGTCATCTAGTACAGAGAGCAAGCTAATTTATACCAGGTAAAGTGCTCAGCCTCCATTTTCTCCTCCTTTCTCTTACATCCTTCTCCTCATCTGGTACTGGTCCACTGTTTTCAGATGCAAATTGCTTGTAAAAATGTATATATCTGTATATAAAAATTATTGTTTTAGAAAAAAGTTCTCCCTAATGGTCTAGCGGATTCTCAGTGGCAGCATCACTTGATAGATGTGCAGGAAAGAACCTCATGTCTCTAGCTAGGATTTCACATTTGACTGCAATGTGCTCTCACCTTTTTACAGAAACACTTCAGTGTTGATCAGTGTTGATCCATGAGACCCTTACTCATGGATCTAGCAGTTACAGCAGCCACCTCTAGATCAGAGCAATTCATCAAGTATGTGGGTATCCAGAGAGACTTCAAGGTAACAATTGCATGAAAATTCATGGAATCATTGGTTAAGCAACAAGAAGAATAACATTAAAAAAAATAATTGAATAATAAAATGTGTAGGGATTCCAGCACTAGTCCACCGTTCCTGCTACACAAGTCCTACTTCTCTTACCTAACTTCCTCTTGTGTGAACTTCAGGTTTCCTCGATTAATTCCTGACAAACCGCCTTGCTCTGGCTTTTGTATCCTATGCTCCACATTCTTTGGATTTTTCTTATACATGTTATGGCTGAAATTTGTTGATTTTTTTTACTTCTTTTGATCACATTCCCTCGCACTTGCACCAGCTCCTCCTGGCTAACTGGTTCTCCACCTCTGTCTGCCTTTCCATCTTGCCATCCCACCTTGGGTGTCATCCCCACCTGCCCTCTCTTCTGAGCCTGCAAAGCCTCTGTCAGTGGAGACCTTTAAGAACAGGTTAGACACACATTTACCAGAAATAGCATAAGTACAGTTCATTCTGCCTTTGGGCAGGAAACCAATTAAAGGACTTACTGAGGCCCCTTCCAGCCCTGCATCCTTCTGATTCTATTATCCTTTGCATTAGTGGGAGAGCAGTAATGGAGCCACACTTCTTGGCACAAATGTTTCCAAGTGATTGTTATCTTGGACTCTTGGGCTTGCAGCTGGAGCTCCCCTTTAGGTTGTCTGCAGGGTAGCACGGGCTGCAGCTAGGGCCAGGGCTCAGGCTTGCCATTCTGGCTTCAGTGATGACTTAAACATCTGAGCTTCTTCTTTCCATACAGTTATCAAATTACTTTCATTTTCAATTACTCTATGTTTTTCCAAATACAACGGTCATAGATACTTCTTATTAAAATAAGGGTCTTTCCCCATTCTGATTATATTTGTATTTGTCTTTTTGGGTAATTCTGCAGATAACACAGGCAGCATATAACACTCCACAGTACATCCTGCAACCATTTTGAGTACAGCTACTCTTTCAATCAGCAGATGAATTTGCTGTCAGGGGTGCAGGTAGGATATCCCAGTCAAGGAATTCAGCCTTTTCAAAATTATTAATTTTCTCTTGTATTAAATTCCTTGGTAAGTAGGTTTATAATGAGTAAAAAAAAATTGCTTTACCGCATGTAACAACATTATAGAATGAATACCCCATTATACCCATCCAGCTGCAAATTACTGTTATCTCCTCAGAACAATTAGCCTATTATACATCCTCTTAAAACCTGATACCAGCCCATCATCTTGGAGCCTGTAGTATAAAGCCATCCATTAACTTCCTTATACTTTGGATCAGCCCACAAAAACAGCTTAGTGTTCCAACATCCTTCGCCATAGGGTTGCTCATTATCAGCTATCAGCTTTTGTGCTAACAGTTCCACACCGAGTACAAAAAAGAAGCCAAAGGGTTCGCCTGTGGTTTTCTATTATTTTAAGCGCTCTGGACTGAACTTACATCAATATTGTTACTGGTGTACTTAAAATAATAGTCAAAAGAATAGATGACTGGAAAAAGGTGAGGTGGTTTGGGGAGGAGGAGGAAATACCAATGCTGCTGGAAAAACAATTTTTAAAAAAAAACCCAGTGTTTCAGTGAGGCAGGTTTCACAACAAGCACCACTGACTTCTACGGGGTTGCTTCTAAGTTGTACTAAAAGAACTGAGGAGAGAGTAGAAATTTTATAGAGGCAGAAAACAGTTAAGATATACAAAACATTTCAAACAAAATGGATCTTTGAAACAGTCAGGAGAAGGTTTCAGAACTCTGGTACAGACAGTCCAAAGGTCAAAAGCTTTCAGGCTTGTGTAACCCTCTGAAGTAAATCCACGCAGCCCACTGAGCAGAGAACTCAAAAAAGGCACTTAAAAAAAAAAGGTCTGACTAATATACAGTTTCCTCAGAAAATTAGGTTGTCCCTGCGCAGTTGGCCAGTCTTTAGTCACCTTTTAAATTACACCATGATGTGTACTTGTGTGTCAGAGCAATTAACTTAATTTCTTTTTGCCTGTTCCTTGAGAGTAATCCTGGCTATCCTTTAGTCTGAGAGGGAATTGATAAGTGTAAAATATGACTTGTTTTCTTTAGTTGTGTTCTGTTTTGTTTCCTTACATTCCTTTTCTGTGGTTCAGTTTTCTCATTGCTTTTATTATCCCTTGGATCTCTGTTTTGCTAGAGTACAGGAGCACCTCAGACAGATACAGTTAGGCAGGGACAAAAAAAACCCTGAAAATAAAATCTTGTGATGTGACTGGAATTTCTCTTTTTCTTCCCAGTGCTTCTAAGGAAAAGCTAATTGTTGTACACCCTGAGCTGCACGTGAGACAGCACACACCAGCACACTGCTCTTACCAAAAAAGGTGCTTATCTCCCAGTGCTACTGGTGACATTATCCCTCTCTGGGCACGAAATCCCCATCCCTGTCTAACTTTAGGGTTGTTGAAAGGTAAATTGCAGCTCTCTGGTTTAGGTGGGGGCTGGCAGAAGGACACACTGTCCTTTTTCCCTGGCTGCTGCTCTTAGAAGGGCATGCTGGCCCTCTAAGATGCCGGCAGAAGCAGCTGGTCCAGCTCTGTAATGAAAAGTGCACAGGTGTTGGGAATCTGCCCGAGGGCACGGGTCCCAGATGAGAGATGCAAATAGGGAAGAGGAGATGCAGTGCTTCAGCAGGGGATGGACACAGAGACTGTCAACAGTCCTACACAAAGGCAGCCCTTCCCCTAGGGTATCCAACAGGGACTCGCTCCTGCCTGGGCAGAAGCACAACAGTGATTTTTCGTATTTGGTGGGTTGAATTGTTCTTTTCCTCTGATTCATTATGGAGGAAAAAAGCTTAAATTGAGATGCTCTCAGGCGAGTGCCTGTGGTGTTCATTATCATAAGCTGGCAGGAGGCAAGACTGTCCTGTGAGGGTAAAGAGCAGGAACTTTTCCCTATCAGCATCTTTCTATCCAAGCTGCTTGTAAAGCTATTCCACTTTTTTCCCCTCCCTTTTCACCTTCCTGACTGAGGGATGCACACTGCCAGCATCCCTCAGTGATGAGGGAAAACATCTGGTGGTGATGTTTCAAATCAGGGAACAGGTAGCGAAGGCTCAGAGCCACTGTCTGCAGGTGAGCAGGATAAAATACTGCTTTCCAAGGATGCTCTTTTCGTTCAGATGGCAGGTGCTGCCTGACAGGAAAAATTTCTTTCTAAACCAGTTTTCAAGGAAGAAGAACTGCTCTTTGAACAGTAATACTACTCTAATGAGACGAAAAACCCCCAAGTGAGTCAGGATGAAGTTTGATAGTTATAAATAGTGGCTTTTGGAAGTCCCGTTTGAGGCATCTATAAGCAAGATGGTTGCATTATCATGCTAACTCATAATCCCCAATATGCTTTGCATTTGCTATGGATCATATACTGGGAAAGACTATGATTCTCCTTTGCCTGTTTAGACTGAGATAACCTTGTAACTCCTACACAATGGGCAGTCCAGATGCCTGATATAATCCGGTATCATGGTCAGCATTTCCACAAGGCTGGTGAAGTTTGTGAGAAATGCTTTTGTTATCATATTTCTTGGCTTCCACAGCCCAGTGTCTTTTTGTAAAAACTATAACAAACCAAGCCACCCTTCACATTAGTTAATGGGCACAGAAAAAAATAACTCCTCTGGGAGCCATTTTTTTTCCTAGCATAATGATAGATTTCACTAGGAAAAAATTCCGTTTATTCCAAAATAAACTGTTAGCATTCTAAGCCATTTCTGTGGGGTTTTATCTGTTATAATCTCATCAGAACTATTTTTAGAATACTAGTGCATAATAATATTAGGCAGCACTGATCTCTGAGACAATTTGAGACTCCCAGTCGAGTTTCTGCTAGAGACTCGTACCATAAAAAGCCCCATCACAAATTTGCCCCTTTGTTCCAGAGGCTGCCAGACAGATCAAGGACTTAAAGGGCCTGCCATTTGAAGTCTCTTCAGTTTGAAGATGTACTGTCAGGGATCAGTATGGAGAAGGCTTTTGTTCTGCTGCTGGAGTAAGTGTTTGTAGATGAAAGGAGAACGCCTGCTCCTGGGCCATCAACCTGACACTTTTCAAGACATGAAATTCGCTTAGAACTAAGCACGGGATGGGGGGATGAAAAAAAACATATATTTATTCTACCTTTGCTTACTACCTTGAGGAGCATCCCAATCACTTTGTAAAGGAATACTGATACATAAATAAGCTAGTGGAATGGAGAATTTACAGTATAAAGAGCAAACTTTTGAAATTGCACAAGCAGGGGAGTGAAGTTCTGAGGCTACACTACAGTCGTTGGGGATGTTTCCATTCCTTTCCATAACACTTCTGGAGCACAGGTATTTGGTCACTTGTCACTGAGATCTGTGTCACAGAAACATCACCCTAGTTTTTTTTAAACGTGAACATAGGTATGATGATGCCTCTTATTCCCTGAACAACCCCCTGAGGTCTCTTATTCCTTGAACAACCCCTTCAGATCACAGGTGAAATACACTGGGTAAATGAAAACAGAAAGTATTTTTAAAGCCACAGAGATTACCTTAGTATTTTATTGTTTTTGACACCTTTTACTTATGGAAGTGTGTGAGTAACGTACTTTCTTCTGTAACCCTGCAAAACTGAGTATGAAAAAAGGAGAAAGGGTGGGTCACCGTAAGTCTTTAGCTGATGTTGTTAGATTCACTTCTGGCTTTTTTATTTTACCCATCATCCAGGGCCCTCATATACTCCTGCCAAGGACTGCCTGACTTTATGCTGCATCCTCCCTTCAAAGATCTCCAAACACCTAATGGAGTTTACCACCTCATTATTTACTGTAGACACAAAGAGCATTTTGCCATGGCAATTCAGCCTTTTCTGGGATGAAAGACTGTTTTAAGCAGAGGGAGAGTACTCAATAACATGTTCTTAATAAAAGTAAGAAGGAATTTTAGACAGAAATAAATTAATTTCCCACTGAAGATGTTATCTGGATAAGAGAGGTTTACAAAGAAAATTATACAGAATTTTAACTGACACAATTATTTAAATCCCTGATTTTACTTCTGAGCTGAAAGCATCACTATATAAAACACTGCCTGCTAAATAATGTTGGAGATTGGCTCAGGGAAAGGTTCTGCCAACAGTGTTTTCTATTATTTTTTAGGAGAAGAGGGACTGACCCTGTCTGTATTTTAAGTACCTCGTAAGAAGAATTTGTGCCTGGAGGAACAGACATAATGGATGACTATACAGATGTAATCCCACCAGTTGGTGTCTGCCACAAGGTCTCTGCATTCTGCCAGAGGATGAGTCACTTATGGATCCCTGAGAAGCAAAGCTGGTATCAAGCACAGCACCTTTTCCTCCTCTCTTCTGCCTTGGCAGCCCTCGCTTCATGGCTTAACCAGGATGGACACACTTAGAAATACTGACACTTTTATTCACGCACATGCAGTGAAGGGTTTGACCTTGCTCCCATTGCTAGATTTCAGAGTGATTTAGTGTGTGCAGCGGATACTCACTGGAGAAGATTCTGGCCTTACTTGTACCAGCATTACTTTGAGGTAAATTTCTGACATGGAGAGCCCTACTCCAAATATAGTGTGATATAAATGAGAACAAAACATAACTCTGAAGTGCAAAATTTACAGTTGCTGCCTGCATGAGGAAACAACTCTCAGTAACTTCTGTAATCAGTGAAGATGCCTCAGCCCTTTGAAATAGGTGACTTTGTGAGTAGCTTGTTATGGCCTGGCTACAGTTACCAAGTCTCATGTTCAAGCACAAAGTAAGGCAGGTGATTCCAGGCAGCCTCGGCTTCCCTGTTCCCACAGGGCTTGGCTGTGCAGACTGAGGAGCAGATGGGTCTGTTGGTCACATTACTCATTCAGCTAAAGCTCAGCACTTTGTTTAATGCTTTGCTCTTTAAGATTGGAGTGGTCAGTGCTCTGCAGATTTGAACCTGTTCTTCCTACCACATCAAAGGAATCTGGATACTGGGGCAGATTTGGATCTCCCACCAGTTTTAACTGGTATAAACTATGTGATAACTGGTATGAACCGTGTGTAATAACTATGTTACTTAAGGTCTCCAAGCACCTAATATGAGCACTAAGTGAGTGGTGAAAGAGTGACAAAGCCTGTAATACTTTGAAAACATCAAGTAATGCAGTGATTGAAATATAAAAATCATTGGAAATCCAGAATTTTCACAAAAGCTGTGGCCAGTGCTGCATATTAAGCATCAGTCATTGTGCAAGCTAATTCTGAGCATAGTGCAACGATCCTGTTAAGCACTTAGATTAGGAAGGATTTACAACTTCATTTCCCAATGGTAATCAGAAGCAGTCCTCTAGAAATAAATGCAACTATACTGGTGTAAAAGCCCAGAATTCAGACTACAGGGCAAAAGAAGATCGTATGTTGTTTAGTGAATCCCTGCAATCTATTTTTTTGCTGTATTCCCTCATCCCACAAGCACATCTGGTGTTTTAGGAACATTGTATTCAACACTGGTAAAAGGACACCAGGGCCAAGAATAACAAATGAAAAATGAAAACACTGGGGCCTAATGCTGATCTCATATGGGTGTAAATCAGAGGGATTCCAGCAAAGCCTTTGGAACCACCCCAGTGAAATACTTGTGTCTGATTCAGGATCAAAACTGTAGAGACCAGTGATTTTTACTGTCAGGCCTGAAATTCTCCCACTCCACTGGGAAATTTCACTGCAAAATATCTTTCAGAGAGCTTCTCACAAATATCACAAATGCTGAGGAAGTGACAAAGTAAAGGAAAAAGGCTTTAGTAGCTCTTGTGTCTGCACCAACTAATGTAAAATACCTGTCAAACCAGATTAGGCACAAGTATTTGATTTGCAATTTGCAGCCCAAAAAAGGAGTTTGACTGCAAATAAATATATATTTTGCACTTAGTTACTGGGTTAGTACATGTTTTCTCTTAAGCCCTCTAGAGACAGAGAAAGTCTTTCCACTGACTGCAGGGTGGGTTGTCCTCAGTAACACAACCTTCCGAATAATATACATTATTGCACTTTGTATTTCTGGTCTTGACCTGAGGCATGGCCATAACCATAACACTTGTAACCGCTTGGCAATTTAACTAAATCAACTGTCTTTAAAATGTAAACAAATCCCAGCTGTTTGTCGACAAAATTGTTTGAAGACACCAGATATTAAAACTCCTCAGTCCCCATTTATCGTAGGGAGATCTCAGCAGGGATGAAAAATGTGTGCATAAATGTCATGTACAGAAACCATTTTTGAGCCTGAAAATTCTGTTTTCCCTTGGAGCCCTGCAGCAAAAAAACCAAAAGTACATTCAGGACCAAATCCAATAACTGCATTGAATTTTCTAATCTCACCTTCCACCACAAAAAAACATTAGAACCATTGTAAAAACACAGGTCTTCCTCTTCCTGGAGACATGATCCAAAACATCAATAAGTTTTCTGTGATTGTCAGGTGCTGCTGTTTTTATTTCATCCCATTGTACTTGTATTTTTACCTCGTTAAATAACTTCCCTCCTGTTTCAAATATTGGTGGAATCTCCCCCTCCCCTGCTGTCTCCCTTCAGGGCTGCTGTAAAGCTAACTGTAGTCAAAAGGGCTTTTTGTGGATTTAAAGGGGCTTTGTAGGAGGTACTGACTTCAGCTACCCTCTGCATGCTTTTCTTCTAAAACACTTCTTTGCAAATTATGTCTTTCACTGTCTTGCAGCCGTTGCTGCTTCAGTTGTCTGCAGTTTGTCAGTACTCGGGGACAAAGCAGCCCACTGAGAATGATGCTCTAGGTCCTGCTATACAAAATCTCTCCCTATTTTTCTCCATGGCCCTTTAGGTGAGGATACCCTTTTAAAGTTACTTTGCCAGAAGTCAGTATGCTTGCTTTGTAAACAGAGGAATAACCTGCTCAGGGTTGCCCCTTGTTTGACTTTGCATTCAATGAACATCAAGCCAAACAGCAGCTAGAATGCCTGACCTTAAAGACTGAAGTTCAGTAAGAAACACCAGAGATCTTGAGGCAAAGGGTTTCATATTACTGACTCCTGTGTCTTTCATTGATTAGACATTTTACAACTGATAGTGGCTTTCAAGATTTATTTGGAAACTTTGTCAGGAGGGCAGAGATGGGGGAAGGGAGAGAGTAAGCAAGGCTGAGGCTTTCTTTTCTATTTAGTGTGTGGAATTAAGCTGGGAATAAACAAAGGTGGCAGAAGGGAATGCCATTAACATACCATTTTCAGATTTACCCCTCGGCTTATCATTGGGTCAGTTCTCTCAAGCTGTAGGTGGAGAGACAGCAGTGAACACTGGAAGGAGGGAGAGTAGAAGAGAAGGAATCCGGGAGTTGTTCACTGTAGAGAATTTTTTCCCTTTCTGAAAAATACTTCCAACTCTAGCTGAAGCACATGGGAGTGATCCAAACACTCTGAATTAGTCTGTATGATTAAACCCCAATTTTGTTTGAGCTTCTAACTCTGGGTCTCTGGGAAAATGTCATACAGGTGAAATACCACATAGGGAACTGGGCAGCATTTGTTCACAGCGTGCAAAACATGCTCGTGGCAAGATCTGCTGCCAGGGTCAGAGCCAGGGAATACTATGTTCAAGCAGAGGAATGGCAGGACAGGTATCAATACAGAAAGGGGCAAGAGGAGAATGAAAATCCTTATTTTTCCTAGTGCCCAAGGGTCAGATTCAGAGACTTTCAGAAGAAGAAAGGAGCTTATAAGAGGGAGTCTTATTTAGATGAGCTTTCCAAGATTTACCCTGGAAAATGGTTCTCAAAGCTGCCAGGCACAGCAAGGCTGGGAAATGCTGCTTAGTCCAAACTCAGATATGGATCAAGGCCATAAGCACCGAAGTCAGTAGAAATATCCACAAGGAAATTCAGATATCAGCAAGTTTTACATTCAGA
Organism: Manacus vitellinus; assembly: GCF_001715985.3. Taxonomy (NCBI): domain Eukaryota; kingdom Metazoa; phylum Chordata; class Aves; order Passeriformes; family Pipridae; genus Manacus; species Manacus vitellinus. Next base: position 6,460,179 of record NW_021940682.1, read on the forward strand.
AGTATCATGAAAGATGTTTTGGTAATCACTTGAGGACTCAGGAAAAAAGTATGTAGTATGGCTCACTAAAAAACCATGCAATGTTAACAACCATCATGTAATGAAGGGGGGTGTGCCTCTGTGTGTGTGTGTGTGTGTAGGCACACACATGTGTGCCTTCTGACCCACTGGTGTTGAAAAAGTTTCAAGTATGAGACTGTCTAGAGCTAAGAAGACGAAAAGAGAGCATGAAGCAACCTGTAATTTCTGTAGGCTGTGGCTGAGCTGCTAAAGGGAGGGGGTGTATGCTGGAATGCACATAACCCTTTTCTAACCTCTCACACCTTCCCGTGTTGAAGATAAGGACTGACATGGGAGTTATTTGTCCACTCGAGCTCTCAAAGAGCTCAAGGAACTGCCAGTCAGGCTGTAGTCTGACTGAGCTCCCTGTTTCTTGTGTGATATCTTCTGCTGGTGTGAATTAATATTCTTAGTTTATATTTCCAGTGCAAATTTTTGGCTAAGGAAGACAAAATCTAGCAGTGAGAAAAAGCAAGTCTGGGCTGCTAGGATTTCTGGGAATTATCAATAGCCAGTTACGTGACCTTGGACTCCCTACAGCCTGACCCACCTTCACTCTCTTCTCACTCTGACTGTGGCTTACCACAACATTTTAAAAAGTTTAGGAGTGCTAAAAGAATTTTTTTTTCTAGCATCTGTCCTGGCCTTCTGGAGGAAAATAGTGATTTTTTTCTCTCAAGGGCAGACAGAATCTTGTACTCAGTCAGATCCCACAAAAATTACAGTCTGTGCTCCAGACTCCCATTATTAATCCAAATACACAGACGATTATTCCTCTATTATTTCTCTCACTTGCACCCCTATGACCATTTTCACCTGTGCAGACTGCAAACAGTGCAAAACTCTCCAATAATTCAACAGGAAAGAGTTCAGAGAGGAACAACAGCACTCAGAGACCTGTGAAATATAACCTATGAGGAGACAGCAAAGGAATTTTTGTTTTCTTAAATATAGAGAAGACTGAACAGAGACATGATAACAGTCCTCAAAAATGTAAACGACTGCAGCAAAGAGGAAGGAAATAATCTCTCCTCTCCCACGTGGAGAGGATAAGAATAACAGCCTAAAATTGCATCAGGGACTTTTTTTTTTTATTAAATATTAGCAAAACCATTTGTGACTGTTAGGATGGCGTTACTGGGATCAGTTGCCTTGGAATTGACCCCTCTGGAGCACTTTCAAAGCAGGCTGGATTCACCTCTGTGCTAACGGGACAGGTACCACTGACCTGCTGTGCTCCTGGAGCAGGAGAAGGAATTGGTGATTCCTCAAAATCCCTTCTAGCCTTGCTTTCATATAACCTAATGATTCATTGGATAAGTACATGTTCATTTATGACCCTCTAGGGAGAATTTTAGAAGTACTACTTGCATGTGTGTGTTCTTTGTCTCTAGAGCCTTCCTTAAGATTATTACTCTTCCAAACACTGGGCTATGCTCTGTGGTTCTCTCCCATAAGAAGTGAAGCTAGTCCTGACAACCAGGACCTATAACCCTACCAATAACTGGAAGGACTAATATTCCTAAAGAAATTACAAAAAATGGGCCTTTGCCTGCCTAGTCCCTTGCCTTCATTTTGCAGTAGCATGTACTACAGCATTGCTGAGTTTTGCTCTTCCAAGTCAACCACCAGCGAAACACAGAAAATAGGACCTGGGACAAGAATGGTTGGCAGGGTCAGCCCCTGGCTGTCACAGGCAGCCGTATCAGGCAATCTTTTTGGCAAACTCAGCAAACTCCATCTCCAGTCTGGTTGGGTTTCTTGTCCTTGCTACTCTCACTGGTTGTCTTCTTCACCACATCAGCATTTAGGCAGCCAAAAACCTTTCTCTAGTTTGTAACCTAACATTTTCTCTTGGCCAGTTTATTAATTACTTCCAGTGCTAATGCTGCACTTCCATCTCTCTAGACTTTTCCAGTTTAGTGGATTTACAGTTGGCATCAGTATCGCTCTTGGTTTTCATTTTGTAAGAATAAACATGTCAAGCTGTATTCATATCCTCTCAGGGAGTCAGGTGAATGCATCCATAATTGATCAGTAGTGCACTTGTCTCCTGATATAGAGAGGAATTTGCCTAGAATTACAGGGTGCAGAGAGAGTGTCTTAAAACCACAACCAAACCACTTTTGTAATACAAGATCAAGGCCTTGGAAGAGTTAAGAAGTGAAGTTGACCTGCTAGAAGTGAAGTCGTCCTACAGAAATTCTTGTGATCTTGGATTCTTACTTAAGTTCTGCAACAAATCTGAGAGTGGAGGGGAAGAGCAGTTCTTAGATCAGTCTCCACACAGCATGCCCTGCTTTCTGCTGCCAGCTGTCTCTACTGGATAGAGCTGAAACCCAGGAACCTCAGCTCTTCTTCCCATGTCCCCTTTTGAAGGCCAGCCCTACTGGTGGCACCGGCACTGCAGCACTGTGCTTACACATCCAGCAGCAATGCTGCTTGAACCGGCTTGTCCCCACCCTCCTCCACTCCCAGCTGCTTTTTCCATTTCCCGCCGGACGCCCTCCCTCCAGCCAGTGGAAGTGTTTGTGCAGTTACGTGCAGAACCAGGTCAGGGATCTGATCCCAGCCAAAAAAACAGCCTGCAAATTTATATATATTTTTTTTTTCCAGCTGGAAGAAGTTCTTCTGTCTGGTTTCTTGGGTGGCTGCCCAAGCACTTTGGCTGGCATAAGGGAGGGAAGAGGACAGAGGTGGAAATAAGCAACTTTGCCATGCATGCTCCTCCCAAGTGAGTGTGGCTGATCCATGGAGCCTCCCCTCCACTCTCAGCCAGCGTGGGCTGATCTCGCAAGGAAAATCACACACTTGTTTTTCGTCATGCCCCAGATGCTCCCCACCCTCCTTTCAAGGAACACTGCTCTTTCCCCATCCATCTCTAGCAAGCATGAGCAGAAAGATTCTCCCTGATCAATCAACAGCCATTAGAACAACCAGGTTTTGAAGGTCTCCCACTTTTCTTATGTTACACAAAAGGCTGGAAGAGAGCTCAGGGGCTCTTTAGTCTAAAACTGTTGAGTGCTACCACTCATGTGACACAATCCCTTCTAGAAGCTGGGCTGCATTCTCTATGCCTGAGTCTTTGGACCTTTACAATGGTGCATTCTTGCATCATAATTAACAGTTACTAGAAAGATAGTTTGAAAAATTTAGTTCTTTGCAATCACATTTAGAAACAAGTATATCTAAATAAGTTCATTGAGGCACTCCTTTCTTGGGCAGCTGTTATAATCCAGCTTAAAATAAACCCACTCCCTTCTCTTCTCCCATTTTTTGGCTCTGAGCTTTGCTATTAATGACATAGAGAAATCAATTCCAAGAGAAATTTTATTATTTGAAGTTTTCTCAATTTAATGTGTTTGGCTCCTGACACTTCAAGGAAGGCTGGTACAGCTACTAATACACTTTGCAGAAAGACTCCTTCATGTTGTCCTGAGAGAGGGCAATGAGAACCTGGTTTGATTGAAATACCTACAAGGACACAAGTGTTGCCATAAGTTTTGGCTGGTTTCTCTAGTTATTCTAAGGACACAGTAAAAGATTACTACTCTTTGCAATACCTCTCTGGAGAGTATGTTAAAAAAAGAATAAAGTTCCTAGCATAGCATTTAAATATACTAAGAAGAAAAACAGTTTTTAAAAAGGAACATTGTTCTGTATCATGCAGTCCTGCCTGAAATTTTTGCACTGGTGATATTTATTCATCTGCTAAATAAAATCACAGATACTTCATTCCTGTCTGATCACTAGAAAATATTCTGTAGCTGTTTTCATGCTTATGTCACATATAGAAACTCAAAAAACTTTGACCAGCCTTCATGGGTTGTTTGCTGGAAGCCTGTTCACAAAGGACTTGCACAACATGAAGTCCTTTTAACTCCCAGGAGTGCCTCAACAAACACAGTGGGCATCCACCCAGTGTAAATAATCTATTAATAAACAATTTACAAATTGATCAACCATAACATCTTTTTATAGACTAAAAAAATGTAAATAGAGACAGGTAATTATCTACATTAACATCTGTGCAATAGTATACTCACAGAGAGTTTTTAGTTAACATACAGGTTCCCATCAGGAGGGCAAGTCAACAAGAGCAGCAGATGGCTGCATTTTGGGTTAAATGCTCCTTAAAAAAAAAAAAAAAAAGGTAAAAGCCAACAGGTGCAGAAGAGCAGCAATGAATTGCCTCTTTCCGCTCATCTCCACCTCCTTGTAGAATTCAAACATTCACTTCAGTGATAGCAAGACACAGGGATCTTAATTTTCATTCAAAAGTAGGAACCTTGATGGTGGCTTTTGTTTGTAGAATCAGCCTCATGGTCCCTGATTGGCATTCAGCCTTAGGCCAAATCCTAAGGATGAAATGAGCAGTATCCTAGCCCTGTTTTCCTGCATACTGCTAGCCCAGTCCCTAAACATATCTCACTGCTTCATCTATAAGTTAAAAAAAAAAAGCTGTTTAAGAGGAATGCAGAGAGGCAGAGAGGCTAAATTCATCAGTGCTTTGAAATGAACTTGTAGAACTAAGCACTGATATTTTCACTGCAAAATGAGGCGTTTTGCTGGGAAGCATCAATGCAACAGGATTGTCTACTGACAGACTTGTCAGCACTTTTAGGCAGGCTGGAGTATTAGAACATGCATTTGGCTGAACTGTTTAAACAGATTACTTGCCATAAATTTTCTATGCTACTGTAATTACAGAAATTCTCCTTCAAAAGCCAAACATGGCCACCTGATCTGCAGGTAGTACGGAATAGCAGCTTCTCTAAAATCTAGAGAATTGTTTCTGATTTTTCTGCCTGAGGAATCCACCTAATAATAATAGCAACATATTTTTCTACTCTGTGACTTGATTCTGGCTGCACGCGTTTCCATTCCAGCGTCATTCATAGTTGTTTTCAACTTCAGCAAAAAGCAAGATTCAATTTCAGCTGAGACCAGACATATCAAATTCAACTAAAAAAAAAGTGTTGGGGAGGGGAAAGGAAGGGCATTTTGGCTGGGGAGAAAAACGAGGAAAAGGGACTGTAAAAAGAGCGAAGTGCAAACTTTCTCTGAGATGTAACGGTGTCTTTGCTGCGGCAGCAGCAAAAAGCAGGCACAACTCTGTGGACCTCATCTCTTCATCCCTTAGTTTTCCATCCGCACGCTCCGCTGTGCGCTGGCAGGAGACGGAGAGATTGGGATCGCCGCTGTGGCCGCAGAGCCCATGCCAGGAACCTCTTGGTACACTGGCTGCATCACCACATCCCTGCCCAAGTGAGCTCATGGGGCTCAGCTGGGCTCGCCGAGGTAGCACAGACGTGTAATGAGCACAACTGTCATGGAAAGTCTAAGAGGGGCGCTTGTTCCGCGGCCGCCCGGACAATGAAGAATCGGCGTGCCACCCCCGCTCTCGCCCCCCAGCCGATGCCAAGGCGGGCGGCTGCCGGCAGATGAATAGCAGGTCTGTTCCAGCAGCTGCGCGTCCTGGTCCAGTGGGGAGAGAGTCTCCGGGAGCGCGGAGTGCTCCGCTCCCTGCTCCGTCTGCAGAGGGAGAGACCTGGGGGCAAAAGGATGGCCTCGGAAGGGGAGAACATTCAAGTGAGTCCATCTTGGGGAAACACCCCATGGGAGGGAGAAGTGGGAGGGAAGATCCCCAGTCTGGGGGAAATATCCACCGCTCCTGTCATTTGCTCCTCAGCTTTGACAGCCAATTTCCCTTGAAAACTCAGTTCTGCTTTTTTCCGCTGCTCCCCTTTGAAGAAAAACTAGTGGCAGGATCTCTGTTGTGTTCTGCCAAGAGCAGTTACAAGTCTTTTTCAAAAAGAAATGAGGGTAAGAAGGGGGATATTACTAAAAAGAGATGTTTTTTGGGGAAGGAGGGGCAGCAGGGAAAGAAATTAGCCTTCAGCTCTCAGGAGGAGGCAGCGCATACTCTACAAGCTGCAAAAATCTGATCTGCTCCGCATCTCACAAAGCCTTTCTCTGTTTGGCAGAAAGTGCTCTCAATCTGGAGAGGAGGAAAAGAAATAAATACAGCAAATACTGAGGGAGTGCAGAGGCCAGGATTTCCTAAGTAGGGTTTATAGAGAAACACAACTTCTTGGTGAAGCTGTTTCAGTTCTCTGTCTTCCTATTCTGAGTGTTTGTGTTTTTTAAGAAGGGTGTTTCTTGTGCTCAGCATGTGTTCTCATAAAGGGCAACTACCCAAGGGTTTGGAAAAAAGAAACTGTTAGAGATGAAATGGAATCAAAAGCCCAGATCACAAACACCCATCAAACCTCAGAAGTTCAAGTCCAGATCTGCACTTCAGACAACTGTGGAGAAGGGAAGAATACAAAGCATTGCCTAGGGCACAGCTTCCAGCCCTGAATAGGCTGGCATCAGGGTCCAAATTTTGCAGCCAATTTTTCTGTCTGGAATGGTCTCAGCCATCCTTAGACTTGACAGTGGGCAATTCTGTCTGGGGTCATGATTTTTATTTCTTCGGCCCGTGTTAAAGCAATTAAAATGGAAAGATTTGTGTCCTTGGAAATAATCAGGACGATTATCCTTAACTAGAAAGAAGGACTGAGACTCTCCAAAGCTGCAGAATGTATCTCCACTGAATGTGAGGTGCAGAGCAGTTTTTGAAGACCTGGGAAAACTATGCTCAATGAGAGACAGGAGTGAGGAAGTGAGGAAGATGCCCAAGTAGCTGTGACAGTTGGTAAACATGTACTCTATTTAGGATTGAGAAAGAGAGAGTTTAGTCTTTCCTAGAACTAAATAATAAGGGGGAAAATATAGAAATCAGCAAGCCAGGAACTGGGGCCAAAGGGCAGAGGTCAAGAAAATTATTCTAAAGAAAAAGTCAAATTAACTCCTTGTGTGTTAAATCATACACCCAGTGGAAAGTTTCAGGTCTATTGTGGATTTGAAATCCAGGTTCCATAGATGAAAAAATCAGCTTCACTGATTAAAGTTCTCGTAAACTTCTGAAAAATCCAGGGTTTAGGTTTTTATCTTTCAACCTATCTTGAGGTTAAGCAAAGAGCCAAAAGTGATCCTCAGCATCTTCAGTCTTTACAATATGCAAATAAGTAAGTCCAGAAAGTCAAAGGTTCCTTGGGTTGCAAAACTGAAAGGAGCATACCTGTCTGTTTCTAGAACAGGAAGGTGTGAAGTACTTCCATCCACCTCTACTCAGGTTGCCACAAGAATAACCACTCTACAAAGATTTCCTTTGTGACACCTTACAGGGAAGTGACCAGGCAGCACAAAATGTAGGTGAATGCACACAGATCCTCACATGCTTACAATACACAGTGCTAGCAGGGGAGGGAAAGAGTCTTACATACTGTGTCACATATGATGGATGCAACCCCTTAACCAAACTAGCAGCAGTTTGGTTCAGGCTCTGAAGGATGTGAGGGAATAAGCTGTAAATGGATGAAGGACTCATCTGGTTTCAATCTGCTTTCTGAAAACCCACAAAGAAGCAGAGTTGACCCAGTGAGCATCGATGCATATGGTCCTGGAACACCAATCATGCGATTAACACATGAATAGCAGGTGGCTTTTCCAAGACTCATTTATCAAGGAACAAAGAAAGTTGTGGGTACAAGGAGTCTCATGCATACCTTTACTATCACACGTAATTTGACTACAAGCCAGCCACTTTATCCCATAAATAAGACAGCCTGAGTGAGCCTTCTTTGAGCTGCTGGCTAAGCAGCCTGACTGCATGGCAGTGACCTCCCCTCGCACTCTCAAGTTTGCTCCTCAAAGCAGAGAAACCTTTTACCAGCAGCATATCTTTGGTAAGTGATTGATATTGCACATAATCTTGTAGTATGGTAGGTGTGATTTGTGCTTTGGTAACCTTGATTTTTTTCTTGGTAACTCTGACTTGTGCCTTGGTAGTTTTGAATCATTGTTCAGATGATTGTGCTGCACAGTAGCAGAGTGAACCTCGCCATCGAACTTTGCTAAGTCACACTTTTACAACATCATATTAAAACAACTTTCACAAATATCTCTGATGGTGACTCGTTAAGGGGTCATAGTTGGCATAGTTGGCAGGGTCTGAATCAGGATTCACGGCACAGAGCTGAGACAAGCAGAGGGTCCTGGCAATGACGTGACTTGACCAGTGAGAGGTGAGGGGAGGAGTGATCAGCGGCAGAGAAGAAAAAAAGTTTTTCAGTTGAAAGTACATTTAAAAGCCTCTTTTGAGTCCCTGCTCTGAGCAGTGAATGCAGAGCAGGTGTCTTCTCGGAAGTTTCCAGCTGTGGGCTTATGAAGAGCTTGTGGGAATGTGCACAGCATGCTGTGGGGTGGTAATGTATGACTCACTCCTCCTCAAAGAGCTCCTGGATGGAGTAGCAGAAACAGTCATGAAAGTTAACTATGACCCAATACAGAAGTAGGAATTTTTGTTTATAGGGAAAGGGTCCTGTGCCTGAAGTAGCTGCAGAGCACCTACAAGCATTTCTCATACAACATTTACGTGGCCCAGCTAGACAGGTAACTATAGAATTAAAACAATGTAAACCCCTGGCCTCATGCAGGAGAGAGCTAGAAAAGATTTAAGAGGGCTCTTAAGAGGACTGATCAGTCCCCAACAATTTTTGCTTATTCTGAAGCATGAGAACAGGAGCTCACTCAGCAAAATTGAAAGCCTCTGTAACAGGAGACACTCCCTTATCCAGCGTGACATCAGCCTGTGGAATTTGCCATCTCCTGGAGCAGGTTAGAAGGTCAAATATTGGAGCAAGCATCGAGAAGAGGTCAGGAGGTCCAGTAACAATATTTACAGTTATGCAAGCTAAAAAAGGTACCTTCAAATCCCATAAGCCAATAGCAGGATAAAAATAAATATGCTTTTCAGTTCCCTAAAGGCAATGGCACAATTGCTGACCAGACTACAAGTGGTATTTGCATTAGAGAGGTTATACACCAGCTCTCCATAAATGAGACCCAGGACTGCTTCTTAGCAGCAAGAGGTATCTCCCACTAATCCACTTTCTCCCTTACAAAAATTCTCTTATTCTGTGTGTTTCAAAGAGGTCTTTTTTTCCATTCTGACTTCTAGGAAGACCAGTAAAACCTCAAAGTGTGCACAGAGAGATGCTAAAAGGAAATTGTACTGAAATGGAAAAAAGCCACAGGGCTGTAGAGTAGCCTCACCAGATCTGTGCCAGCCAGTCAAGTGCTAAGAAAATATGTAAACTGGAATGAAACTATTTTAATTAAAAATAGTAATTTACCTATTAAAAGATGAAACTTTGATATTAATTAATTTGAATGATGCATTTTTCTCACCAGACATCTCTATCTGTGGCTTCTAAGTGAAACTTTCACCTTCCTCTATTAAACACCTGCCAATGATGAAAAGCCTGACAGAAACCAGCAGACGAGATACTACAGAGTACATCCTGAGATAGCTGGGATCAGAAAAATACTTTTGGGATAGAAACAAATAAAACAACCCAACAAGATCCCATCACCACTTTCCTTTTACTTTGGGAAACAAAGCTTTATAAATTAGAAGTATGGCATTGATAGAAACACTCTGGCTGATTTATCTGCACTTCTTTATGCTACTGTTCCCCCTGACTCTTGCCTCCAACCCATCCATAGAGATTTGCAGTGGGGGAGAGAGAAGGAGGGAGCCATAGAGGACGGTTCTTTTCAGCAGCAAAAGACCTGTTAAATCTGTTTAGCTGTGTACCTCAGCTGCTGCAGTTCACGATCTGGCATCTTAACACAACCCTGTTTCATTGGTGATTTAAGCCAACGTGCCAGACTTTGAATGGGAGCGACTGAGACAACATCCGCTCCACCACTCCCACCACAGCAGCAGTAACCAGGGGAAAGTCTGTGGACAGCTGAACTCAGGAACACTCACACATATTGCCACAGCTAAGTCTGTCAGAGCCCCAGATGAATATTGCAGAACAGAGCGAAGATTGAGGCTGATACTAAGTGGTTCTACAGTTTTATCAGGTTTATATTTTTATGTTTTCTTATTCATGAATGGGTGTTATGTTCTGTATAAGCGGCCGTAAGGGATGTGCGTCGGATGAAATGTCATCCCTATTCGTATTGCAAAAGAGGCTATATATTGTATGTTGTGTCTTTCTTTTTATAGTTTCTTACTCTTTGGATAAAAAAAAAATTTACAATCCTCTGGGATAAGAAGCAGAAGTAATACCTCACCATTTAGGGAATCATTCATACTTCAAAAGTAAAAAGAGTAAACAGCTAAAATAATCATTCTGGAAAACGGACCCTACACTGAAATTTTTTGGCAGAAGCTGCTTGGTGAATACCTTGAATGGAAAATACATCTGTGGAAATAAAGACAGGTTTGCAAGCAACTTGCAAGGAAAAAAGATTTTAAATAATTGCATAGTTTACTTCCAGTGCTCAGTTTTTGACCTGATCTTAGGCAGATTTTAGACAGGCAGATAAATAGCATTAGCTTCAGGCATAACAGTGTGGACTTTTCCAAAATGCCCATAAAACAGTTGGAAAGTTCCCCTTACCACTGTAAATTCCGTCTCCCACATCCCACTTTCAGTGTAGACCTGATGAGGGGATACGGCGAGTGTGTTCACAACTGGGTTAGACTTTCAGTTTTTCGGGGGTTTTTTTGTGGCTTTAACTTGTGCCTCAGGGCTATGATGCACTGTACAAGTTCCTGATTTGGGCATGTATTTGCCTGTTTCTGCAGCAACAGCTAGCTCATACTTTCTAGTGCTCTAGGACCTCTACTGTCCTTCAGTAGTTTCCTAGAATGGTGGCAGTCTCATACGACCAGCAAAGCAATGTCCCTGCCCCAGTGGGCTTCAGTAGAGTTATCTGGGTTCTGTAGTTTGGGCTTGCATAGTCTGCACCAAGAGAGAGAAAGAGACTTTCAAGAAAAAAGTCTAAAATGCTTCAGAAAAATCCATTCCTGTGGCATCCCTGTATGATATGTAATACAACTCAGTCATCAAGAGTCTGAGGAGCTTATCTCACTTTTTTAAGTTTGTTTTTAACTCAGCTAACTCAGTTACTACAGCCCTTCCAACAGGATTCCACTCCCCACTCCCAGGGGTACACTCCACCACCTGTGCTATTCATTTGGCCCTGGTAAAGCTGGTTCAGAGACCTAAGGTCAAAGAGAACTAATCACTTTTTGACAGAGTTAATGTTCTGGTTTGCTGTCCTGCAGTGGTTCCTGGGAAGATCAGACCATGTCAATGACTAGGACTTCATGGCCATGAGAGCATGTAGAGGCAACAGAATCTCTCCTTTCAGTGGCAGCCACCCCTCACTTCAGAGCAGTAATCCTAAATCTGCGTGTAACCAGCAGAAGCAGAGAAGGCCCTAACAGTAACAATGATTGCTCCCACTGCAAGATTTCAGGCTGCTACTTCAGAGTAAAGCCTTTACAGGGTTACCTAGAGGCTTGGGCAGAGAGATTCGCTGTGCCCTAGGTGGTCAAAAGACAGGTGTGAAATAGGTTCTCACACCTAGGAGCAAGAGTGATCCTATACTTTTCTCCCCCAGCTGCAGGGACTCGTAAGTCTGTGTAGCATTACCTGTGTTGCTCCCAGAAACCAGCAGCACTCACAGTAGAAGACAGACAAGTGTGACCACAGCATGCTGAGAAGAAGCAGACTGTTTCTTACAGCCAGTGCTAATCAGTCCTTTGTTATATAGTCAGATGTGGCATTTCTCCTCTCCCCTAAACGTTCCTTTCCCACTTAGGGTGATTGTTCACTCATGCCCTTTCCAAACATGGGGATAGTATTTTTCATTTCGAGGAACTGAACCCCAGGTTTTAAGGTATCTGGGTAAAGCGAGGCACATGTGGAGTTAAATATACTCTTGGAGTTAGTCCATGGCAATCAGCATCCTTACATCAGCGGTTGAGCTGGTCCCTCACACTCCACCTCATTGAGGGACAGTAAAAGACAAGTATCAATGTCTTTCTGAGGGAAGGAGCCCGGTCCTACGCTGTACACTGGACATGTCTGATAACCACAGCACAGCCAGAGCTCAGGTCACAGCTGGGAGCAAGGCCCAGGAGGCTCAGGGTCTCCCTAAGTGGGTGGGAAGGGGGTGAAGTGGCACAGGACCGAGGTGACAGGATGGTGCCTGTGCAGCACAAGGGCTTGAGGGGTTGCTCATGCCCCACTGAGAGTGACAGCAAGTCAGCATGGCTACACCCTGTTTAGAGGCCAAAGTCAGCCAGTAGCCACACCAAACCATCCTGGGATAACCCTCCTGCTGTCCCTGTGCTGCACCACCAGCTTGGCCTGGCCTGCTCATCAGCCACCAGCAGGACTTCCCTTGTTCCACCACCTCCTCCTCAGCCACAACCTTCAGGGGCACCATCTCTTGCCATGCACACGTTTCACACGTTGAGATACAGATACATCTCGCTCAAACTTGCACCTTGCAGATTTGAGAGCACAAGGAGTGGATTTTAATGAGTAATCATAAACCTGGTTAGGTCATGGCAACACACTGTTCTTCTGGCTGGCCAACAGCAAAACCTCCCACTGACACATCTTTGTGAACAGGAGTCCTCTGCAACATGAAATACCTGTTAAACCACACCTAAATCGATTTTTGCATCTTTTGACAAGTAGTCCCCCCACCTCAGCTTCGTTCCAGCCTGTGGTTGAGAGCTGAACCATGCACCTGCTTCTCTCTGCCCTCAGCTGACACACAGGTGTGTCACACATCTCCACTCATTTGGCTTCCACTAAAAATGGAAGCCTTCAGTCCAAGTCACCATTTCTCAGCACTTCCTGTAAAATATGTAATAATTTGTTATGTTTCTCTTCTGAGAACCAAAAATGGGCAGTGCTGCAGGCATACAGTAACCACACACAGAAGTGTGAGCTTCTCCAAGCACAAAAGGGCGAATGGGCATTTTCACTGCCGTTTCCCCATCCTTGGCTTGTGAGTCAAATGTTTATAAAACTGCCTCTGAAAAAAGACAATACAAGAAATGAGCTCTACTACTGTAATCTAGACTGCCTCGGGTTTGTAAACACACAAGAGACATTTGAATTGGACACCAGAATGAGGGAAGAGCCCATGTGCAGATGCTGCAAGATTCACATCACCAGTTACCATACACCTTGACACACTCCTTTGAACTAGGCAAGCTGTAATTCCTTGTCAAATTACATGAATCAGATATGTGACTCTGTAATTACAGCTGTGAAAACCATTATACTCAGGATCTTAGAACTTTCTAGCCAAAATAACCCTTGGGGAAGAAATTTCTCGTGAAGCTGCTTGGGTCAAGGTTCAGTGAGTGCTGGAAATTCTTGGGGAATCCTGCTGGCAGATTTAGAAAAATGAGAACAAGAGAATGAGATGATGTACTGGTTTGTGGATTGTTCAGGCTTTCTTTTTTTTTTTCTTTATTCCCCCCCAGTATTTATTCTTATTTGCTGGAGTTTTCTCTTGCAGTCATGTATCTCCAAAAAATATTTTGTGAGATTTAAAAAAAGGCCCAAATTCACCACAGACCGTCATTATGTGAGAAAAATAACTGCTCCTACCAATCTAAGAAGAGCCAAAGGGCAGCCAAGCATTATTCTGCAACCTATGTTTTACTAAAAGAATGTTTCTGCAGAAAATAACAACACAGCAATACTCTACCAGAACTTGTGTGAGAACCAAGTTCTGCTGCCCCTAGTTCTCCAAGCATGTTATAAATATCAGTGAATTTAATTTCACAATCTCTACGTGGAGCAAGAGGTGTTTTCCTGCCTATTTTACAGATATTAAATCAAGGCAGAGACAGCGAAATGACCCAAGAACACACAGGTGTGTGACAGAAGCAGGAAGGAAGGACTGAGCATCTCTGGATGGGTGGATTGATTCTTAATCCATTATATTTTGAAGAAACCATTAAAGATTGATTTAGTCATCAGAGACCACTCTGTTACTTCACAAAATGTAAAGAAGAGCATTAACTGAAGCTGTCAATAAGAGACCACACACAATTCTTTCCCTGCTGAATGTTAACTTCAGCATCAATTTGGGAACAAATTTTGACACACTTTAAAGAGTTTAGGCACACAGCTGTGTTTGCACCTCTGTCTTGGTGGAGCCAGAGTCATCCTCAACCACCTTGGTGTAGGACACAAACCCCAAAGCCAAAGTGAAACAAGCTAAACCACGTTACACACAAATTCTGACTCAGAATGACCATAGAGGCTCTTGATGCAACTCTTCAACTTGAACTTTGCACCTCCTTCTGGCTGAATCAAGATGAAATGTTCCTGCATGCCCCTGTGTGATTTCAGGCTGTGGCCACACATTTTTTGCTGACTGAAGCTGAAACAAGGAGGTTTGTCCTCATGACCACCATCAATTATTATTACTGCCTCAATGCAACTGCTCGAAGTAATCACTCCATCAAGACTGTCTGGGCTAGGAAACCTCCATTATTGAGTGTCTAAGCTAACCCAGATCATTGTGAAAGAACTTGTTTAGGGAATATGTCTGGACAGAGACAGAAATAGCAGCTCCTTTAGACAGGCCTTCACCCATCTTATTGCAATGGGATAATTGCTCGGATTCTTGAATATTTCTTGGCTAGTTATGTTAGCTGAAGATCTAGTTATCCTGTGATTATCAGAAGACCATGAGATATACAATCTGAGTTCTTCTTAACTTAGTTGCAAAAAATAAGGAGAACAACTATCAAATACAAATGCAATAAAAACTATTCCTGCATAACATAAGCACCCAGTGTTTTTTTTCATCTTTTGCCTATGGTGATACCTTGACTGACAATCCACACTGATCAGAGAGACATCCAGCAAAGGAATAATATGCTATAAGAAAATATAATATGCTGCTGTTTTCTTTGAACAGAAACAGATTTGAACTCCATCTTCATCTTCATGTACTAGATTCCTGGGAGCTGACTCTGGACCAATTCCTTAGCCAGCCCCCATTTTTGGCATGTGGTTGTGAAAAGGTTGCCGAAGGGAGTTGTGTCAAAGGGCTTTTACTTTGCTCTTAATGGCTCCACATACAGTCTGAAGGAATCTGAAGCGCTCACGAAATGTGGTTTCCCCTCTGGTGTTTGCTGTTCAGCTGGCTCAGCAGCTCAACCATTTAAAACCATTGTGAGTGGATTTAGCACTTGTGAAATAATGCTGGCCTATTCACATCCAGAGAGGGATGGGCAAAGTCCACCAGTACAACAAAAGCCCCTCTTACCTCCTTCTCACATGAGGAGCCAGGGTGCAATGGACTTTGAGGGAGAAAACTACTCATACAACAGGTGCAGCTACACAGATCTTGCAGGCAAGAGTTACGGGCCTATTGAAATAAAAAAAAGTTAATGTACATTCAGAAGAAGCAATGTCTTCAGCATTCCAGAAATAGGAAAAAAAAAAAAAAAGGAAGAAGAAAAAATCACAACAAAGAAGCACACCGAAACCCATTTCTCTGAGTATAGGGAGCAAATCATGAAGGAGAGAAAAAAAAAAAAGAGGAGCACAGTACCAGAAGAGAACTCTGACAGGTTGTGTTCCACAGAATCACAGACTATGCTAGTAAGCCAAATGGGGAGAACAGATATGGAGAATTGGGAGTCCTGGAGGTCTCTGTCCCCAGAACCCAGAGAAGACGGAGCTCCTGACTTCACCCAGTCCGAGCTAAGTATAGCAAGAGGTGTTTTTCGTCTCTGAGCTGATCTAATGCTCAGCTGTTCTGCTGAGACCATGGAAAAAAGGAGATAACTAAAGCCATCTCTGATGTGGACAGCATTGCAGGCATGCTGTAGATCCATATCTTTGAGCATAGATTTGAACTCGGGACCAAGCTCAGACAGGCAACTCAAGAGCAGATGGCAACAGGTGTTGGTGGCTACCAATTTAATTAGCTTTTGGTTAGTGATGTTGAGTTGAGTAGCCCTCTGATTCATTTCCAACCCCCTCCGCACTACCTTCAGCCACAAGCCTCCAGCCATCACCCTGAGTTACTGAACCGGGTCAGTCTTATGGGGGTCACTTTTTTGGGCCACGGCAAAGTGGCAGTTCTCTTACGGGTCCCCGGGAGGGGGAACAGGCCCAGGATTCGGATGCGGGCCAGCGTGGGGGTGAACTCAGGTGTTTACAGCCAGGGTGGAGCAGGGTCGTGCTAAAGTGCTTCCTCTTGCCTCACTCACACCACATACAAACAGGGACATTATATCTCCTGTGGGAGCAACTGGCTCACATTCTTGGCCAGCTGCAGGGAAAGGTGTCCCTGTAGTCACCAACAGCAAAGAATAGCTAAAAAATAAAAAGATGAGTCGCTCTGTGGCTGCAGATGATAACAATATATTCCTCTTTATTCTGCTCCAAAAGCAATTTTTTTCTTCCTCTGTTCCCCTCCCTGTTTTTTCCTATCTGATGAGAACTTGTTTCTCAACTAGGAGCCCAGTCAGTCTGTTATTGGTGTGCCTAACATCATTTTTGTATTCCTCCCATTTTTTTTGTTTTACATATTATTAAATGACTTACAAAAAGTAAAGTTCAGCCAACTGAACCTCAAAGGAGTTATGCAAGAGTGAGTAGCACTGAGCTTTACCACAACCCCTGCACATCAAACATGTGTGTCCACGGATTGATAAATCTGTTTATGAAGTACATGGTGGGTATATACTGATGCAAATATGGCTGGAGGATACTGTTCCCAGTGGCCATCCTTACATCAGAAGACACTGTCTCTACTCATATTCTTGACCTTTATGAGAATTGAGGGACAGCATTTAGACAAGTAACTCCTCCAGCTCTATCAGTCAATTCCATACAGATGATACATTTGTACCCTGCACACTGACAAAGTACTTCTTCGCTTGTTATCATCTGCTCAGTGGGTGTAATTGCAAAGCTGATTCAGCAGAAATGAGAGCAATTCTTGTGGGAAGTTTGTGTCAGGACCAGCAAAATACACAGGCTAAGAGAAGGCTGTGATTTACTGATCAAAATCTTCATATGGAAATATCTATGTCCTTTAAAGGCCCTCTTCTCCTTCTGGTGCACTGTGAAGGGCAGGCAGGACTCTGTGACTCCTCCTGGTTGGGCTGCAGATAATATTTTGTGGACCCAAAATTGTGAGAATATTGTATTTGTTACAAAGCAGCATTCAGTCTCCCCTTTGCCCAAGGCACACATATTACATACACAATCAACCCTAACATGTTGATACATGTGAGCAGAGGGAAATTCACATTCTGTACTCAAGTGCTGCAGGAGCTGAGGTGTTGGGATGATGTATGAAATTGAGGTAGGGAGGGCAGAAGATAGATTACAAGGTAAAAGGTCTTCAAAAGGCCCAAAGAAAACAAGATTGTTTGTTTCCAGGGTCAAGAAGTGAGTAAAACAATTGTAATGATTACACTAAATATTTATCTGCCTGTCAGGTAGAGATAAATATATATTAAGAGTCACTGGTCATGATAATCATATTATTAGATGGAAAGATGTTTCTTTTGCTCACCTTCCCTGGTCATGCCAGCAGCAGCATTAAATAGAGTATCAGAGTGCCCAAACAGAATATGAGAAACTGTGAATAAGAAAAGAAAGAGGCAAACTGGCATTTCTTTTTGTTGGGTTTCGTTTTGTTTTCAGGAAAAAAAAAAAGGTTGTAGTGAGCACACAGAAAATCACCACAAAACCCCAGAACTACTGCACAACATGTAGTTGTGTAACAGTAAAGCTGAGCTGCTCCAACAGGGCTGAGCTCTGCTGGGGAAGGCAGAAACCAAGAAAGTGTGATCAGAAGTGAGTAAGCTATAGGGATAAACTCCTCTGTCACTTTGTGTTAGGTATGTGTAAGTGTTTCAATGCACAACTAAAACTGGGAGCTAATATGACCCATTTCTCTGAGCCCATGCCAAGTAAAGACCATCTTGACTGCTCTCCAAACACAGGCATCCAGTGCCTACTCTGCCCCCCATGGTCCAGGGTTTTTCTTCCCCCTCCCTACATCCCTCCTCAAACATTCAGGAGTTTTTTTGGACACAGCTTTTTGGCAATCCCTTTATAAGAATCCAGCTCTGGTACACAACGTGTACTGAGTGAACTCCACTTGAAATCCAGGGCATTTGTTCTGCATCACTGGTTCCCACTTCTTTTGTCCCTTGGTCATCTTGAAGGGAGAAACTACAGGTTAAACACCAGATACAGTGACAAAGGAATCATAAGAAACTTCAGGTCCTGCAAGATTTTGTTTCCCACCACAGAAATTTAACACATCTGGCAGCTGAATGTGAACGTCTTCTTCAGAACAAGACTATATTTGTAGAATCTGGGCATTCAATTGTCAGAGAAATGGTTATTCTGCTTTAACCTCGTCCCATTCCTTTTCTGGCCCCGAGGTATTTGCCTCCCCAATAGAGTCTCCTAGGAAGGCCTCATTTGCTACACCCCTTCCCAAAGGTCTCTCAAAGCAACATCTACTCAGGAGATCTCTGAAAAACACAATTGTCACTAAGGGGATTTGGGCCTCCCTTTAATTTCTGCCATGCTGTACTATAGCTCCTCATTATAGAGTTAGGTCTTAAAGGTCCTTTGTCTCTGCAGGGTTGAAAGTTGCTGACTGAATGTCCGGGTCCAATTTTCCACCAGTCTTCCTTTAACTGGCCATTCTCAGCTATGCTAAGTGCTTGCATAATGCTACAAGATCATTTAATCTTATTTTAAATTTTGAACATGTTTTGCAAAGGGGTTAATGAGAAAACAAAACACAACCTGAATAATAAGTCACCAGAAAAAATACTACCCTAATCCTTTAATATAGAGCCTGAACAGCAGTTCTTTTCACAGAGGGAAGAGGGCTGACGTTTTTCCTAATCTGAGAATGTAATTCCCAGGGACAGTGTATGAGAAAACAGCAGTAATCTACAGAACACCCAGGAACAGTTGTTGAAAGATTCCCAGGGTGTTACTTTTGGCAGGACATCACGTTCCAATAAAACCCACTGAAAACACTAGCCTAACAACAATAATAATAATATTTTACACAGATGAAGTGCCTTTTATCTGAGAGTCACAAAAGGCTTCTGCAAGAGAGGAAAGAGCTCCTTGAGGAGGGGTAAATGAAATCGATGATCTGTAGCTGTTGCCACTGATTCACTGATTTAGAAGATAGGGGATTGTGTACAGAGTGAGAGGGTACAGAGAAAAGAGTTCACATGTATTGACAAGTTTAGGAGCATTCCTTATAGTGAACTTACACAGACATTGTAACGCATTTTTTAATGTTTTCAGTAAATCAACTGCTGACATTCCGCATACACAGTTAGAGCACCTGTACACAAACCAGGTAACCAGAGATTACACTGTGCAAATACACAAAGTACTGGGTGAGTTCGTTCACAGATACTTGACTCTAACGTGAAATTCCATATGCCATGCTTCAATTCCTTCTTGGCATGCTCTCGTATGTTTTCTGAGTCTAGTCTGGACTTTAAAAAAAAATATATATAACCATATATAAGTATATGAAAAATTATGGACTAGAAGTAAGAGACTGGCGTAGGCTGCTTGTGAAAGGCTGGAAGTTTTGGATCCAGACTTTCACTTTGTACTGTGAGTTCACTCCTGTAGGGGAACCATTCCACAGTGTGGCTAACTTTCACAAAACCTGAAGTTCTGCATCACTCTGGGCCACATACAAATCTCAGGCTATATTTCATATACCATACTGTAAGATGTTGCTTGTGGTGTTGTAGTGGCAGAACTTGCAGTGGAAATGCAGCTTCTACTGCATCGTTAACAGCTTTTATGGCTGAATTGGATTGCTTATGACTTTTTGGCACAAGTATAACATCAAATGTTGTTGCCTTGACCTTACCTAAGCGACCTTAAGAGGACAACATCTATTGAGATAAGTGGTTCATTCTCTCGGGGTCTCTCAATGTATACTTCACACAAGGATCACATCTTGCTCTTTGTAGCCATTTCTAGAGTCATCATCTCTCTTATTTCCCAGCCCAGCAGTCTCCTCAGACAGCAAAAGCTGTTGAGAAGTCATTGTCTATGTCTGGAGCACGCAGACACATGAAATTCCTACTCAGTGTTCACATGGAGGGAATTATGTGAAACAAGTCATGTTTCCTCTGTGTCATAAGGATAAAAACAATAGCAACGGAGGTTTAGTCAAGACACCCCTGGTCTAAGGCAATGACTAACAACCAGAAAGATTAGATATCACAATGGTCTAATAGCCTGCTGTTCCCAAAAGGGGGAAGCCCTGCTCCACTTTAGCCTATGACCCTTTGCTCCCTCCTTATCTCCTGCTCCCAGAGACACATCCCACCTTGTCCTTGTGCTGGCATTTGCCAAACCCTTTTCACAGACAATTCAGCTCATTAAAGCCAGAGAAAATGGTCTTCTTTTTTTTTTTTTTTTTTAATTTAGCTTAACTTAATGAGCTGGACTGGCTCAGAACAGGGTCTCAGGGAAGCCAGAATGCAAGAGAGCACAAGACTCATAGCAGGAGCACTCGCTCTGGACTCTTAGGTATAGCTAAGAGTCCAGAGCAAATGGTCACACCCATAGCTACAAGGTGTGACCCTCAGAGTCATGCAGAAGATACTCTATTGATGGTAGTTTCACTTTTTCTTATGGGTGACCATAGTTACTTTCTGAGATAATTCAGTCAAGTCAGGAAGGGGATTAGCAGAATAATTGATGTAACTCAGAAGTTGTATTTGGCTACAAATGCAGAAGAGAGAATAATTCTGGCCTCTAAGAGCTGTACCATACAATACCACAGAAGAATGAAGAGGGGCAATTAGAACTGATGACACACAACTGGAATAGCCTTTATGGGTTGAACATACCATGACAGCAAGGCATCACAGCCACTAAGAGCTGCATAATGCTTTACTCACTATCAGATATACCCACATGGCTTCCCTCTGGCTTGAAACAGCGACTATCACTAGGCCAAAACATACAGAAGCTCACCAAGCATCATGAGTCACTGCAGCATTCAAGTCCATTTTCTCTGTCCAGTTTTGCTTGCCCTAGGCCTGGAGGGTACCTTGTCAGAATCCTAAAAGAAGCTTCAGTGCCACCACTACTTTGCCCCCCCCCCCGGCCCAACACCACGTGAACTTGTTCCTTTTGGCTCTCAGTTTCTGTCCAGAGATGAGAGATGTGTAGCTGCTGTTGTTAGACACAGGTTAAAAGCTTACAAACTGGTCTCGGCAGCTGTATTTGGAAGCCAGGTCCTGAGAAAGTGAACTGCTCCCATCTTTTCAGATTTTGGTTTTGAACAGCCCTATAGTTGCGGTCAGACATTAGAGAGGTTTTTGTGGTGTTAAAAGAATGTTTTGGAATTGCTAGTCCAGCCATCTGCCCTCAAAACTTAGCAGATGACTCACTAGCACTCACCTCCATTTGTCACCGAGCTAAAACTTTTATCTCCTCGGCTTCTTGTAAAGTTCCACTCTGTATCCTTTCAGAAGCAGAGCCTGTTCTAATATGAAAGAACAAACAACGTGGGAAGTGCAGCTCAGAGTTCAAGTTTTCCAGAGCTCTCGTGTTAAATTCCGGCTGAGCTAACGTGCACGTATTCATAGAGGCATTTGCACACATAAATCACAGCTTGCTTACATCTGGCACACGCAAAGAACACACTGCTTGGCACACTGTTTAAATGTGCTGCAGCTACTGGACTGCATCAGGCCTGCAGATAATTTTAAAGAAGTTCCTTTGTAGTCAGAAGACACAAAACCTTGCTGAGTATTTTGCTGATATTCTTCACGCATCAGGCTCACTGTTGCCTACCGTTTCCTAATGAAGCTCCTGCAGCTTTGCATCTGTGGGATTGTCAAAAGGGGGGCTTTTCACTCTTGGGAAGTAGGAAAGGTATCTCCATATCCCAGATGTTATTTGTTTACCTTGCACAGGTTTGAAGCAGTACTTACAAGTGGTCACAATTTGACCAAGCTTCAATGTCAAGTAAAGCAGCTATCTAAAGCAGCAAGTGCCATGTTACCCAGACTGAATGGTTTATTGCAGTCTTACAGAAGCAGCTCACCATTTTGCTTACATATTCAGCCCTAAATATAAAAGATATAGCCAGGGAAATTCAAGCTAAAAATACCAATCTGGTGCCACACCCAGATTACTTTTACTACCTTGTACCAGGATAAGTGCATATCAAGTGAATTTTTCAGAGCGGTTTGTGAAAAATTCCTTAGTCAGTACATCAGTCATAGCTCTTTCAACTATAATTTTTTTTCCCCTGCAAGTGGGTCAAATTCCTTCTGGGTCCTAAATGATAGCTTTTGAGAAAGGAATATTTCTTTCATTCTTAACCTGTAAATTTCCAATCTGGTCACAACTGTTTTTGAGTTATGCAAGTCCAGATCTGTACTTCTTTCATAATTATCTACCATGGTAACAAGGAGGGCAGCACCATGTCTGGTCCCTCAAGCTCTGTACTTGTGCCAAAGATAACCAGTTATACTGGCATAATTAATTTTGATGCATTAATAGCACAACAGTTTTTGTATTCACCAGCCAGAATATTTGCCAGTAGGATTCAGCAAATGTAATTTAACAAAGTCCTTTCCTCTTTTAAGAGGAAGAACCATCCCTGAGTTTAGAGAACAGGGGAGGAATCTCCATTTAGGGATTAATCGTCACTTTGTAACTCCTGCAAAATTCACACTCCAGGCTCTGATTTAGTTATACACGATAACTGTGGCTTGCTAATTAAGAAAAACATAGGTATGAGCCTTCTTCTTTTAGGTTTTTAAACTGCTGATTTAAGACTTCTCTCAGTGTGAGAAGCATTTCTAAATATCCGAAGTGTGATGTAGCAAGGACATTTGCATCTCCAGCCAAACCCACAAAGGCTGGAAAGAAAGGCATGATTTACATTTAATACCTCCACCTATAACCTGGAGGACATCTGGAACTCTTCAACTCCAACCTCCACTCTATGAGAAAGGGACTTCTCCCCATGGTTACGAAGCAGATTCACATTTTGACTTTATTTGTTGTCACTAAGGGGGGCTTTAGCTTGAAATTATTAATTCCCTTCTCTGACTTGTATATGAGACAAAGCAAGAAGTATTCCAGAGACATTCCAGAAGCTGGCACTTACAAGGCCTTTCTGAACTCTTTTAAAATTTTGTCCTGGTCTTTCACTTGAGTTCCTAACAGGTACCCTGCCTTTCAGTTCACACAGGTTTTCTGCAAATACCGAGACACACTCTGTTTGTTGTGAATTGAGATGAAAATGGTTTCTCCCTCTTACTTAAGATAGACAGAAAAAAGTACTTCACTTTCTACCTCCAAAATAGACTTCAAGGAGTCCTACTGAAAGAAGATAATTTACAAGGGTCAGTCTACCATATCTGCTGGATACTAGTCTAGTCCATGAATGGTGCATGGCTAGGGTGATAGCTCATCTTAGCTTGATTAAGACAACATTTCTTCTAATAACTTGTTATTAAGAAATATGTCATTAACTTTGACTTCAGTATTCTGTAGAAATTTATTTTCCTGATTCTCTTCAGCCTGAACTGGGTTTGATAGCAGTTCTGAATTATGAAATTTGATGCCAACTTTGACTCAGTTGCACCAATAGCCTTTTTCTTCCCCCAAAATTTTGTTCATTGCTTTATGCTACCAAGCCTTGCTAATCCCTTTGTACCTGCAGAATTTCCTCGTAAAAAAAAGAAAAGAAAAAAATTACAAGCACACGTGATGGCTGGCTGTACCAAACCCAAAGCTTCCAAGAACACTTGACAGCATGGAAAACATTCAGAGATGTTGAGTAAGAGGAGATGGATGATAAGCCTGGAGGCAGTGGCAGCATGGGCACAGGAGCACAGCACGGGCAGGGGCAGGCCTGGAGGCAGCCATTAGGCAAATAAGGGGCACGCAGCCTTGTCCCCATCCTGAGGGGTTCCACAGGGAGCCACGTGACGCTTTTCCGATTGACTTTGATGAAGGGATGCTGGAAGTAGATAGTTAAATCATTTCAGCTGGGGCATCCTCAAGACACAGTAAACATTCACAGAGGAATGGTCGACTCCTTCTGTGTCCTCAGTGTCCAGACGCAACAACTGGCTGACTGAAAACTTGTTCTAAAGATGATTGTGGTATGTGGGGGTGACTGGGGTGGGGGAAAGGTGGTGGGGCAGCAGCGACTTTACTACTCAGGAACTTTCAAACACGTCTGTAAGACCTGCACATTGCATAACCTCCTGCCACGGTAGCAGAAACAGTTTGGGGGGGTCTTTGGAATGGAAAGAAGTGAATAGAATGAAAACTATTTGTACTGGACACTACTGATAGATTTCATTATGGTCTTTCTCTGGGATCCTGGATTCTCAAAGGAAAAGAATTGCCAGGAAGGTCCTTTCTGTGTATTTCTCCAGGCAGCTGCAATAACTTCTTTTGTATGGAGATGTCATTTCCGCAAGGCAGTGATTTCTTGGTCAATTCAAGGATATATCCCAGAGAGTACAGACTTGCAAGCTCTCCAGAAACGCTAGGAAGTGCAAATGGGGCTGCTTGTTCATTTAACTGTCAAATATATAGCTGATGTAAGAAGTGCCTTCTCCATTTTCCTCTCCATTTCTAGGTGTACTCCAAGGGATTAAATGCAGTTTTAAAAGCACTTATTTAAAAGCACTGCTCTGCTTGCAGTAGTAGCCACCTCTTACCCTAGATGTAGCTGGAAAACCTGAGACCCACTGAAGTGATTTTGCTAACATTCCAGTGACCTGCCTATCCACAGGGACAGGGTATTTTTGATAGCAAGCCCTTAATTCTTCTTTCTGTAGATCCAGCTGGTCCAGAGAGCCTGACATCATTTGACCACAAAATATAAGATGCTAACCACCAAATTTTTGCCAGAGCATAATTTCGTATCTGAACACATTAAAATTTCTCTTGGAATCAGAGTCCACTATATATGCTATTATTCATCAGTGGCATGCATTCAATGTCTCTATACAATCAGCCAGTAGGGTTTTTTTTCTGTGGATATATTTGCCAAGATGAAAACCCAGAAAAAATTTAAACCATTTCCAATGTGTTTCCAAATCCTGGACTATGTTTTCTGAACCACATTGTTGAGTTGTGATGTAGATTAATGAATATTCTCCTGAGCAGCTGCTATTCAAACAGTTATTCTCTATTTTCTTTTTTGATTATGATCTGTAAACCATTGCACATGAGCATGATTAAGTGGGACTACACATATGGACAGTCTGGGTTCGTTACAAAGCAAGTCAAATGGGCAGTTGTTTCTTCCTTTCTAGAATGATTTTATAGTCTTTTTTGGAATGAAGAGTACTCTTGAAACAAAAAAAGTCCATCTTTTCAAATATATGCTGGTGTTGCTATGGCCAATTTGACAACTGTGACATATGCATATTTCACAGGAAATTTGGGGTTTTTTTTGATTTTGTATTTTTTTCCCCTGGGCAGCTCAGTGTTCTGAAAGAGCTGCTGATGAAATATTGAATAAGCATTGTTAACATTTACTTGCAGCAATATAACAGCTCAGCTATAATTTTTTGTCAGAATAAAATCTTGATATGGAACCATTTTCCACTGGAAAAAGACAGTTCTGATAAATCTTCTTGAAACTGTGTTGAGAACACCAAAATCTGTGAAAGTTTTCCACCTAAATGTTTCAGAATGAAACACCTAATCTTTTCACTTTGTAATAGCTCTTTGTTTTGTATTTGATTGTCCCGGTATTTTATGTTACAAAACATTTAAAATATTGTTGGAGTGGTTGAAACATTTTCTCTCAACATAATATAGATATTTTCCAGTTTAACTTTTCTTTCCCAGACAATTTTGAAGCACTTAGCACCATCCCTCCAGATCAGAACAAAATAAAGAGAATGTAACTGAATAATGAGTGCATATTACGCACTCTCCTCTGGATCCCAGCCACACAAGGTCTGGACCAGTTACAGCTTTCTGCTGAAAAGCTTGGCTCTTCACCTCAGGCTGCAGGGACTCAAATGCTCAGCTTTGGACATTCTGTAGTTAAGACTTCAGTGTAAAAGCACTGGCTATCACAACACTATCTATCTACACTCACTGGATTCTGTAATTCTAGTACTGTAAAACCCACTGAGTGTGTGGTCTTAGTAAACACAGAGAAAATTCCAAACTCTGTAGCAAGATATCTTCAACAAACAATTTGCACCTATAATACACTGATTAATAAAATAGAAGAGTTCAGATTTTATGAGGTTGTTATGTGGAGGACTGAGATGTTCTGCATAAAATGCTTCCCTTTCTTGATCTTGGAAAAACAGAGGAAGACCTAAAAGCAGTCAGTTATCTACCATGTAATTATTAATTATATGTAACTATTGGTAGAGATGCAAGTTTTTCCAGCTGAACAGTACAGTTTTAACTTCACTACAAGAAATTCAGTGAAGGTTGCTAGGACATGTAATTGAGGTTGTTACAGGTAAATTCTGGCAAGAGTTGTATATTTACCAGCCAAAACCAGGTACAGCTCACACTGTTCCAACATATACTAAGAATCAACCCCCTTCTAATCTGTTCTCAAAAGGTTTATGTCTTCATAGAATGATTAGTTAGGGTTGGAACCCTCCCTGCCATGCGCAGAGGCACCTTTCACTAGACCAGGTTATATCCAGCCTGGCCTTGAACACTTCCAGGGATGGGTAGTCCACAACTCCTCTGGGCAACTTTTCCAGTGCCTCACGGCCCTTGTAGTAAAGAATTTCTTCCAAATATCTCATCTAAACCTACCGTCCTTTACCTTAAGGCCATTCCCCCTTGCCCTATCACTGCATGCCCTTGTGAAATGTCCCTCTTCAGCTCTTTTGTGGCCCTCTTTAGGTACTGGAAGGAGCTCTGAGGCCTCCCCAGAGCCTGCTCTTCTCCAGGCTGAACAACCCCAACTCTCTCAGCCTGTCTCCATAGGAGAGGAGCTCCAGCCCTGTGATCAACTTAGTTGCCTCCTCTGGAGCCATCCAAACAGGTCAAGACCTTTCTTGTGCTGGGGACCCCAGAACTGCAGGCAGAGTCTCACAAGAGCATTGATGCATTGCTTCAGCTGGCTTCAGTGTAGAAGAGTGAAGCAGAGGATTGTTTAGGGTCAGGATTTGACTGATAGTGACCATATCTCTGCTGCTGTGTTTTTATGCAGATATCTCTGTAGATGTTTGTAATCTACAGTTTGGCAGGGCAGGCTCAGCTGCAGCACAGCAGCCAGATGGATTTTGCATGCTGAAGTCTGACCTCCAAAAGATGTCACTTGTACTGGTATGCAGTGGGCTCTCAAGTAGTTATTCAAATCTTCGTAATTCATCACTATTTTCAATTTATGAAGAACTTATTATGTTCATGGAGCCACACTTATGACATTGCTCTGGTGTTCTTGGTTATTCACACACTTGAGAGATCCTACAGCAGGTCATGTAATGCCAAGGCCAAGAACTGGACATAACACCTTCAAGTGCTGTTACACAGTTGTGCTCCCTTGTGGTAACCATGAGAGGGAAAGACAAATCAAGGAGATCCTTCAGGTGGTTCAATAGCCATCCAGCCCGTCGTGCAACTGCAATAGCATTAGTATAGTTCCACAGCCTTTTCAAGGGACATAAACCTATTTAGGCTTTGCATAATCCTGCTGACAAACCATTTACATCTTTGGCCTTTCGTTATAGCTAGGTGAATCAATTCAACAAAAGAAACTTCTGATGTCAGGACATAACCAGATCTGAATGATGCACTGCCTTTCTTTAACTCCGCAATTTATTGTCTTTTAAAGCCATGCTGGATTATTTATAGAGAGGAAACCAATAAAAGATACAGCTATGTGGGAGAGATTTTAGAATGTGTGCTGTTCTCTGGTAGGAAGCTAAGCAAAATCACAGAAGTCACTTCAGGGAAAATACAGCTTCCTTAAAAAAAAAAATCCAGTACTAAGAGAAATGTACTTTGTCATCATCACATGGCAAGGTCCTTATAAGCACCCTTGGTTTTGGAATCTCTTAAATTTACACTTTTTGGCATCAATATCCTGATCCCACAGAGCTGTTTGTACAAAGATGTTACACAGGCTACTTGGTTAAATTCAAGAATTGACTAAGTCTAACTTTACCTGCAGTGTCATAGATCGATAGAATAACTGCTATATCAGCACTAAAGCTGACTCAAGTTTACCAGTGTACAGCAATACATTTGAAAAGTTTAGGAAGAGAAACAGATACTTATGAGTCCTTGGGGATCACTGAATTATTCAGTGTCACCTTCTGTGTAAGGCTGATGCTGTATCACTTCTCTGCTTCTATACTGAATGCAGTAACTGGTATTTGACTAGAGCACATAAAGGTGTCACATCTCGATTTAAACACTTCAAGAGATGGAGAATTTACCCCCTTTCTTGGCAAGTTATCTTGCTGTCTTCATTTTCAATTTAAACTTACCTCAATTCAGCTTCCTATTACAGGGGGTTTATATACTTTCTCCAGCAACAATACAAAGTTGGTTTAATACCAGATGGACTCCATGCTACTTATTAAATCTGAATTAAGCTTTCTTTTAAATAGGATAGCTGGATCTCTTTCATTCACATCAGGAGACATTTTTTAGTATTTTCATATTTTGTATGGCTTTTTTCTGTGCACTCTCCAGATTTTATGGATTTCTCAGCTGTGAGCAAGTTTTTCATCTTAATGTGATATTAAACAATATTATGAACACAGCTCTGCTCCTGTCATCACTGTAGAACTGCCATGTCCCACAGCAAGCTTATGTTCAGCTCCATTTCCATTAGGATCCTTAAATTCATTTCTGAAACACTGCCTTCCAGTTGTATCATTCTTGGTGCTCATAAGCTGTATTTCACTGGTATTGTACCTAGCAATTAATAAAAAGACTAGCCATGAAAATGGTTACAGTAACCTTGATCTATTATTTCGTGCCATATCAATGCAAACTGGCCTGGCAAAGTTCCCTGGCATATGACCATGTTGATTAGAATTGAATTACTCATACTGCCTAAACTGAGGCTGGTTTCACTTTGTGACACACAAAGTTAAATGAACTCCTCTTGCCTTCCCTGTCTCCACAAACAAATATGAATAATTTTTTGTTAAAAAGTATTAGTCTTAGTTGCTGCCTTAGCCATATTTGTAGCCTCATGGCCCCCATGCTGTCCTCTCACATATTGTATTCTCCAGGCCTAAAAGGGTCTTCTGTAACACTTCTTTTAAGCCTGCTTTGGGCTCAACAAAAGGCACAGATAAAAATACTGAACTGCCTCAGCAGCAGTCAACAGATCAATCCTAGTTTGGATGGTTCCAGCTCTAGCACTCAACATCTGTGCCAAATCCAGCTATAGCACCAACTAATTCTGGCCAACAGGGCACATCCCTGGGGCTGATAAAGAGCTGCAAAGGGCAACAAATCTGGCAGGGTATCATATATCACAATGAATATTTTCAAATAATATTTTCTGAAAGAAAAAAATAACGCCAAAGAATCCAAGCCTCACTTCACACTGGGCACAATATTGTCTAGTCCCTTTACTGCCCTGCTAGCTGAATCCATATCAAGCTTTCTCAATATTCACTCACTGCTATCAAAGAAGCTGGGCCAGAATTATCCTGGTCATCTTGCTTTGCCTCTCTCTGAGTTAACTCTCCTCTAGACTCAAAAGTTTCCTTATTTCTCAAAGACTTATTACAAGTTAGCAAGAGAAAGCTGTGCACCTCATGCAGCTCTTTTGCTTATCTAGTGCTGTTTAGGCGTGCTGGGGTTTAGTTTTTAAGCCTTTATGGTTGTTGTTTTTCATCTTCCATAGCTACTTGGGAGAGCTGGGAGGTACTTCTGCATTCCCATGATGCCTGATTACATCATCCTAATTCTTTCTAAACACAGAAGGGAACTGCTGAATATTTCTGCTGTTCCTGAATCATTAAGACTTTCACCATCTTCTGCTAAGCAAGTGAGATATACTATTGTTAGAAATGATTTTATTGCTGTCATCCTTTAAAAAGCCTTACTGTCCTTAGGCTGCAAGGTAGAGGTTTCTTTTGCTCCCTTTCAAGTCTTTCCCCTCTTTATATTTCCACAGGCTCTAATTTACATAATTGCTGCCTCCTTCCTCTTTCTTCTCCTCTTCTCCATTTATCTGATATATTTTTAATAGCTGCCTTTACTTCCTCACTTATTAAGGAGGTGCCGCTAACCAAAGATGTCCTTATTCATGATTATGAAATTGCGGGTTTTAGTCATCTAGTAAACTTTCCTAGAACAATTTCCAGTTTTCATTCACATTTTCCTGTCTAAGTCTCACAACTTCTGTCTGAGTTTCTCTTCCCAACCACTTTCATTCACTGTTTTTCTGGTTCCTTTGCGAAATAAGCCAATGGGAGCATCAAACACAAGGCTAGACAGAGATGTAGAAAACAGACTAGACAGAAAATCTTGTGTCTTTCCTTGGGCAAGTTAGAAGCAAGATGGAAAGCTCTTGGTTTAACATCCTAACAAGAAAAAAGGAGATTCTTTTCAATGTCTCTTCAGAATATGCTGGGCTATGGTTCAGTTCCTGTTCTCATTTAGTCTAATTACACAGTCATTACCAGGAGTTACTAAGCTTGCACTGGCAGTCTCTTTTCTAGGAATTAACCAGCTCTACTCAGTTCAAAAATTATTGGAAATATGTTTTAGACATTATTACCAAAGAAACGAGAAGCAACCGGGAAAATCAGATTAAAAAAAGACTAGAAGTTCAAAGAAGCTCAAAAATATTGACTAGTTCCTCATTCCTATTAAACCTTTCAGAAGCTTTTGCTTTATTAACAGCAGTGTTGGTTAAATGTGCTGTCAGTGACCTGTGTTAGACTGGGGAGTCCTGGGGTGAAAACACCAAGGCAAGGCATCAGCTTGCCAGATATTTAGGAGTACCTCGGTGAAAGATGCAAAATGTGTAGTGTCCCCAAAAAAACTAAACAAAGATGAATGAAGCTGACTGGTTGATGGTCCTCCTTCCTGTTACATGCTGTAGTTTGGGAATCATGAGGAAACAAAGAGCAAGTGTTCCTGATGATACAGAAGTTTATTAGAACCGAAAGGGCTAATGATTATAAGATTAGAGTCTTGATTACAATTGAGCACTGGTTTACCAAAAATGTGGTAGGAATACAAAGCTAATTCTTGGTAGACTTTTTTTTATTTGAGGGTAGGTATAATAACACATAACAAAAGGAGCATCTAACTATGTTTAAGCACAACTCCTAAAGAGTTTTTCTGGTTTTGTTTCTTTAGGTGGTGGTTTTTTTTGATTTTCTTGTTTGTTTTTGTTTCCTTTTTTCCCCCTCCTTTTTTCCCCCTCCTTAAATCAAATCTACTACAATAGCATGAGGGAAGAGGAGAAAACAGAAAAAAGTTTTGGGAATATAGTCTTCCTAATAAACATTATACAAACTTGGCTCCAACATTATAGCTGCTTACTTGATTTTAGTACTGCTACTTGTGAGGAAATCGAATAGTTAGAGCAGAAAACAGGTATAAATGTCTAGTAGCTGGGAAAAATTAAATCAGAGGGAATCAGGGCTTTGGGGTATGCAGCAGACAGGGATCTATCATGAGGAAAATGACAATTGTCAACCTTAGGAAAAGACTTCTTCATTCTAGGCATGTTACTGTTACTTCAGGCCATATAACTGATGCAAAGGTTGAGATTTGTGTTTCACATATAATATTACAACAGAAGTAATTCCAGTGCAGGTATAAAAAAGTCAATTTTTTTCCATCAAACTAGCCTCCTCTATTAGCTCATTTTAAAGTTTTAAATCTCTTTCCAAACTAAAATAAAACCCATACAGTTCTATCTCCACTGGAGTTCAATTTAGTTATCCTGGAAACACGATGATGAAATGATATTGCAACTACTTCTCAGTTATAGTGAACCAAGAAAGTTTTTGGAAAAAAAAATTGTTTAACTGGGGCAGAGAATAGAAGCAGCTACTAAATATTTTACTACAGAAAAAGATCTGGAACATACACAATTTGGTGCAGTAGATTTGGTTTTTTGTGCTATTGGCAATTCTTTTTTAAAAATTAGGTCATTTCTTTTTTTTAAAAGAAACATTCCTAAGTAGCATTTGTGGAGATTATACTACTGTTAAAAAGTGCATTGCTTTCAAGCTGCAGTGTATTTCACATCCTACATATATTATTTTTTCAACATACAACAGATTTGTCAAATTGGAGTGGCCCTATTTAGTCTCATGTTTACAATTTTCTGTAGTTGAATGTGAAATTAGAGCCATCAAATTGTCATCATTCTCTAAGACACTGTTGCTTGGCACTTTTTTTTTTTCCCCCACTTTCTGTTTCTTTACACATTGTTCAAATCATGGGAAAATGTATCTAAACATAAGTATTTGACCTTTTTTTTTCTGGGAAAGACTCTCTTCTACTTCAGAAATCTTATATCTTTATATTTCTATCTCTCTCTATATATATCTTCATAAGGTATATATATTGCTTATTATATACCAAAAACCCAAGAACAGATACTGTGGATGACTATACAACACTTGTTCTCTATCCTGACTAATAGTGATTCATCCTTGCTTAGACTTTGACATTCATCTTTAAAACACACCCGAGATCTCTAAGATAAAAATAAATCTCTGATGGTGGCCAAACATTGCAACAGGTTGCTCAGAGGGGTCTTAGAGACTCCATCCAGTGATATGATCCCAAGGAACACCAGGTGTCTTCACAATTGGCCTAGTTGTGAGCAGAGGATTGGACCAGATGACCTCTAAAGACTTTCTACAATTTCATTCTCTCTTATACATGAAAACAAGCAAAATATGTTCCAAAGTATTCTCTTTTCCACTCTTAAGAATTGAGAGAGAGATATTTTTTAATGGTCTCCTGTTCAACATACATGCCCTAATATAATGTTTCTGTCAGGACTACTGGCTTCTCCAGCTGTGCCAGGGAAAGGTGACTGTTTGCTTTAGTACCAGGAGCACCAAGGCAGCACCCCTGGGTTTGAGTTCCATTGGCAAATGGAAAGCCGTGCCCTCCCGTGCTGGGGTCGTGCACTCTGGATCGACCGGCGCTGGCGTCTGGGGTGACTGCGGGGCCAGGCAAGGTGAGGGCTAAGAGCAGACGTGCAATGAGAGCTCATGTGGAAGGCAGTGCTGATGGACCCCTGTGCTGAAAGCCTCAAATATGCATGCTGCTGCTTTGAGTGGAGGATTGCTCTTCCACGAGACTGGCCACAGAGGCATCCTCCCCTTGACAGAAATACCGTTCTTGGGTACGTGAAATAATTATGAGATGAATATGAATTGAAAGTGCACTTCCTCTTGACCTACTTCCCAGGCAGAGAAGCACAGCTTGATACCCTCCTGTTTGGAGAGGTAAAATTATCTCTACATTCTCTGGGCTCTGCACAAGCCTCTATTGTTTGGTACCAACCACATGGCTAATTATCGTGCCTAAGATGCAGTCTCTTATAATGATTTCCTTCCACCTCCTGTCAACACCCAGGCTGACTAACCAAACTGGTTTCTTGGGAGGGAAGTGTACCTGTTTACCCCGTCAATAAATACACCTCTGTTTTGTTTGCACGGTGAAGGTAAACATGCAGAATGATAGTGTAAGCTGGCTTTGGGAAAGTGGTTGATCATTTCTGGGGTGCTCCAGGTCTGTGTGCATCATATTCCCTCCTTGTTAGGTGAATAGGCCTTTCTTTACTCACAAGGCTGTAGGATGCATCTTTTTATTTCACCACAAAAATCAATTACATGTTGCACTAATACTAGTGGAGTCTGGCTGGGTCCCAAGTCCCACAGCAGCTCAAGGGACAAGAAAGTGATGCCATTTGTGTGACAATCTCCTTGCTTGAAGGATGTAAGCTCCAGAAATAGAGCTTTTGACATAGGGGCCTTCCTATCCCTTCAGAGAAGTCTGTGGCTCTTTTTCTGGTGTCTGTAAGAAAGTACAGAGGATGCCCCAACACAGCTCTTGCTGGCATTTCAAAGCCACCAGCTGTGCTGGCGTTCTGGGAACTTTACTGCAGGTCATTTCCTTCTCCTGAGGAATCAATCCACAGTTCTTCCCTCAAAAGTAACTGTTTGAAAAGGGAGAAGCTGCTGGGATTTTCTGCCCTAGATAAGCACCCCACAAAGAAAAAAAAAATAAAAAAAAGAAAGAAAGAAAAGTATAACAGAAAAATCTGTTTGCTGATACCTAAAAAAATCATGAACTGAGTGAAACTGTCATAACTGATGACTTGCTGTTGCAGGGTATGAGCACAAGCACCAAATGTATAGAGAAAAGGAAGTTAAGTGAAACAGCAGACAGCAGGCTGTGGAAATCCCTAAATTAGCAAGTCAGTAAGTCTGTGCAGCCCCACATGGCATCATGCAGTTGTACCAAGTTGGACTGGAAGCAGTAGAGAGCAGGGTGTTGCCAAATGATTGCTCTGTTAATCCATAACCTGAATAAACCACACAGAGATAAGTGATACGATGATGCATAAATTGACAGAACAAAATCTCAATTCCAGCTTCACAGGCAGAGGTCTGTAGGTCACAGCAAAGAAAATTTATACCAGGAAAGAATCTGATCACGAGTTGCGTTGTTTTTTTCCCACGTGTATACGACACCAAAGATAATAGCTTTTGCTGCAAACTTCACCCAGGATGAATTGTGAATCAGTGCACATGAATCACCTGCCAAACCCTCCACTGCGTCAGTGATAAGAGAATACAAATTCAAAAGTGCAGGTGCCATATCAGCAGCTGGAGTGGAGCTGACAGCGCAGCCAGAGACAATGACCATTCCTGAATTCCTTCCTGGCCGCGGTTTGAATGTTTCGTCTCACTTTCCACACTAACATATGACACATCTGAGTGATGTGACCTCTGTAACAGATCTGAATGTCCATCTGAGCGCTCTCGGCTTGTCAGTGGTAATTTCATTCAGTTTGAACATCCACAGTTGCTGCTACAGTCTTAGACATCACTAACTAAACTGCTCACAAATACCAGGTGTGTCCAGTGACCAATTTATAGTTCCAGAGTTGTCTAGTCTCAGAATGATCTGGGGGGATTTTTTCCCCTCCCATGTACTGATTTAACACTCTCCCTCCAGAAGACAATTCTGTTATCAGCAAGGATACTGAACAGGGAAACTCCTTGACCGAGATTAATTCACAGGAAACAGATTCAAAGGCATTGTTTTGGTTGTCAAAGCAAGCACAGCTTCAGCTGAACTGGGCTCCAAATCTCTTAATTTATTTTTGCAGCCTAATTAAATGCATCTTTCTTAATTAATTAATTACACTAGAGAAGATTGCCTCAAATCCACACAAATACTGAAAGCATGCCAAATCCAAAGCCAATAGGAGTTATCAATCAGCACCTCTGGCCAGACACCCACACCCCTGGGGCTGCCCACTGACTGCCTGCTCCTGTTTCCCCCTAGGGGTCAGTGGAAGCTTTCTTCCCCACAGCTTTCAGTAGGAACACAGCTGGCCATCGAGTCAGGAACATGGCAAACAGGTCCCTGGCTGAAGCCAGTTCCAGGCAAAAGGCCATTCCAGAGCCATTTGCTTAAATGTTTCTCTGGCTCCCCTGATGCAAAACACTTCCTGTGACACTTTAGATATATCAGCATAATGAAGCTTGGGGTTTATTTCCACCCACCTCCTTTCAAGGGACTAAAAAGACCTCAGACAGTATAATTTTCAAAGGGCAGTATTTTCCTGCACTGTGGCTCAGAACAGCTGCCTACACAAAGTAGTGTGGCTGAGAAGTTCCCACTGGTTATACTAGAAGTTCCAGCCCTGTTGGGCTCATTAAAAGGAACAATATATTTAGCTTAATGGTTAGGAGAGACCGCTATTAATTTTGAAATGGGGGATTTACAAATCAGTTATTGCTTCCATGAGCGAGACAGAATGTTGAACCGGATGGGTAACAGCCACAAGGTCTGATGTCCTGCTGCTGTGATCAGAGACAAATCCATACAGGACATCTTGGCTCCACTAGCCAGGCAGGAAGCAGAA
This sequence comes from Manacus vitellinus, assembly GCF_001715985.3. NCBI lineage: Eukaryota > Metazoa > Chordata > Aves > Passeriformes > Pipridae > Manacus > Manacus vitellinus. Next base: position 6,496,308 of record NW_021940682.1, read on the forward strand.
AACAGCCACCTGATCTTCCTCCCCACACATCTGCTGTCTGCAGAGCCTTCTCACAAGCACAACTTCAGCCACATGAGCTTTCTTAGTAGCCCGTGAATGCTTAGTAACTCATCTGCATTCAATAACCTAGAAAGGCCTCAATACTTTTGGAAGCATCAAGCCCCTTTCTCAGACTCACCTTAACAGTCTATTTTTGAGATGTGGTTCCCCAAGCTTTTTCATCTGTGCCTTGGGGTAGAAAGTGATGGTGTACGTTCCTTCTCCCACCAGATCTGAGACAAGCAGACCTTCACCATTTAGGGCTATACAGGAAGACTCCTTTCACAGCACAATTTCTCTAAATCACTGTTTTAAAATCTGAAATAAGAGAATGAAGTTTATGCTTGCTTTCATTCTGTGTGCTATCAGCAAGTGAGGTTGCACGGAATTTAGGTTAAGGACAATTTTACTTCTAAAACACTCTTTAATCTGATCTTTAGTATTCCTTTTACATAAAACTGAACAGCCACAGCAACAGCTGTATGAGAAACTGAGCCCAAAACATAATACTTCTCCAAGCTCTACTGTGGTGCCCTCCTTGCAGTGCAGGGAAGAGAAATTTAAGACTTCAGGAGGCTACTATTGACATTCAGGGCATGTAGTGTTAAAGCAGGAGAGACAGTTTTAACTGAAGGGAAATTTTATGGGAAGAATGTGTGTCAGGTGGTTTGTAGCCACTATTCAAAAGAACACAATCTAGGGCTACGACAACCATTAAAAAATATATCAGATTTAATAAGGACCAGTTTTACACGCATGACCAACTTCTGAAGTAGTCCTTTTTACAGAGCTTCCCTCCCAAGCTTTGTTGCAAGCATTTCTCACTGTTATCTTCCAGTCACAACTTAGTTCAGGGTTGCGTGTGTTATTTCAACACAACATGAAAGCATAAAACTAACTCTAAAATAGATGATTAGTAGGAGGAAATGGATGAAGAGAGAGCTCTACAGTTACTGCATACTTCTTTTACTGAATGGATTCTTGCAACACTCTTCTTGAATGAGTTACATCAGCATCTTTGAAGACCAAAGAACTGTGCTTTCTGAACTCTTTGCCCTTAGACTTCAATCCCTGCTGTGCAGCTGGTCAGAGGAGTTTCCAAGTTATTCAATGCACTTTTGCAATACTTCCTAACCCGGGACTATCTAGAAAGCATATATAACCCCTTTTAGTCATAGTTACATCTAAATTCATAATCCACCAGAAGAAAAATTGCCAGTGTATCAGCAGAGGCATAGGAGAAACAATTACACTGCAAAAAGTCTTGTTAGTGTCTTAATGATTTGCGTTTATGACTGAGCACCACCTGCAGATTATCTCATCCAATTTGGCCATTTCTCCTGTTCCCATCCCCCCAGAAAATCCAGAGAGCAGATCCTAGAGTTTAGGAAGATGTGCTGATATAGACTTTACAACTGGGTGCTGCAACAGGGGACTCGAGATTCCAGAGCTGAGCTCCTGAACCCAGCAGGACAGGAAGGTGGCAGCAGCTGGAGCAGACACCAGAGGGAGACAAAACTCTGGAGCCTCCTAACACAGAGGGCAGGGGGCAATAGCCCTCCCACTGCATCCGTTCACCACTTGGTCTCAGAGGCCAACACAAAGTAAAAAGCAAACCCAGCAGAGGTCCTTTCATCTCCTGCTGAATTCCTGTATGTCTCATCCTCCTCATTCGACTTCTCCTGAAATATCATTTCACCTTATTCACACCAGCATCCCCTAGCTGAAGTGCAACTTGCTGATTTTCTCACATAGTTCCCCTCTTGTGCCAGTGACTTATGATTTCAGTTTACCATTAACTACTTAATCCAGTTTGCCAGCAGGAACAGGCCAATTACCTACTATTATGAAAAAATTCTGTTCCAGGCTCTTCAAATCTGTCACTTTGATCTTATAAATTATCTTAATGATGATGTGTTCAGGGCCACAGTTTTAGAGTATAATTTAATTTAATATTGTGAACTTAAGTGGTGATGGCCAAAGATAAGTGTTTCCATTGTTTAACTTCCATTGAACTCAGTGGAAGTTGGACAGGGAAGCCCCGGTACCATTTTTCAGAAGTGGGAGATATTACTGTCCACCAGCTGTTTTGTTTCTGATCTCTGCCCAACAGCAATTCACAATTTATGTTTAACATATCGATATACCAATGACCATTTTTATAACCCATTTTATAACCCTGAACTTGGCGTGACTAGCTCTTGCAGCACCATCAAGCTGCACTGAAGGATAGAAAGAAAAAGGAAAAACAGTCTCATCCTATGAATTCTTCTGTCAACATAGCAAGCTATAAATGCAAACAACAGAATGACCCCACCCTTGAAATTCCTCCAGGAAGACAAGGGGAAGCCAAACTTAATATTTTTAATTACCAAGGAAAACCTTCCATTCTTCTATAACCACCTTAAACCTCCTCCCTGAGCTTTACTGTACTGTATCCTAAGGCAGGGCCTTGGCCCAGCTTTCAATTAAATTATTAATAGAAAAAATAGAGCCAAAGTTTCCCAACTCAGATCCCTCAAGTTGTTAAACTCATACAAAGCAACACGACACTAGATCCGCTGATTTCAGATTTTCCTCCCGTACCCAAGGTTTTGGGTGCATGTTGTGTTGGATCCTTCCTTTGTTCCGAATGTAAGAAGGGTTCCCTTGCTGACCCAGTTAACTGTGTCCCTGGGTCCAAGTTGTTTCTAGTGATAACAAAAACCTTGCTTGGGAATGCCAGGTCCCGTTGAGCCTCTGTAGGGGCTTAATTTCAGACCTTGGAACCCCTGTGTGACAAGGAGATCTCACTGGGCCAGGGTGGGCTTGGAAAAATCTGCACCAGGGGAAAAAAAAAATAGAATCAAAGAATGGTTCCTTGCCATCTTTTTGCTGTCCCCAACTCATTCACTCTCTCCCACTGTCAGGGTCAGCCTTCTGAAGCAGCCACCTCCAGGGACTTGCACGGGACATGAGAATACCCCACAGAGTCCAGTGCTGCTGCCTTTCACAATGGGACTTCCCATGTGGGCTGATGTGTGAGCCTGGGCAGAGGGAGATGGGTCTTGCACAGGGCTAGTTTCTTAAAGAATAAAGTTCAGCAAAGAAGCAAATGGCATAACTGCTTAGATTGGATGCTGCCAGTTTACTGTATAGAGACTGGAATTTGCACACTCCAGTAAGAAGGGCATGGCTGGGACACACTTCCCCACATCAAGGTGGTGCAGAAGGATGATTGCCCATTTGTTCTGTGCCAGCTCATTTCCTTGGCCATCAGAAGGTGCTAGAAGAGAGAAGAGCTCCCAGAGCCCACACCACGAGGTGATGCAGGGGAAAGAGGGCGAGTAACTCAGCAAGCATCAGGGAGAAGGCTCTTTTGGGGACTTTAAGGAGACCAGCGGGTTTATACATAGAAGGTAGTCCATGGAAGTTGCTGAGAGGGACACCAAAATTGAAGGAATAGACTCGCTGTGAACAGACATTTTCTTTTTAAAGTTAATATCTCACCCAACCATTTCTCTAATTAAAAAACTCCCCCCCCTTTTTTTTAGCTTAACGTACTGTTCTCATATCTCCAGTTTTACAAACTAGACACTTTTTTCTTTAATCGTGTGTGCCCTTTGATGTGAGGCGATTCCATCTCAAGGTTTTGTCTAATTCGAGTTTCTGTCACATATGGCCAAAAAAACAAGTTGTGGCACAAAACGCACCCTGACCCCATCTGGATTTTCCTGTTGGTTCAGATTCACGTAGCTTTAGCTAACAGCAGCGAGACTAAAGAGAAACCTGAACATTTCCTGGGCAATATCACCCCCAAAACACTGTCTGTGTCCCCCAAACAAAAGACATTAGATGTGCCAATGAAAGAGGAAAATGGGAAAGGAAGAGCCAAAGCATGGAATTACTTGATTCCAACAGTGAGCAAGGACTCAGCAAGGTGCAGTTTGAAGAAAGGGAAGTAATGCTGCATCTGTCAGAAAACTAGATCAGATTCTGGGTTACTTCTGTTGCAGCTGCCTGTGTGCTCCTAAGCAAGTTCACACCTGTCATAACAGGACACCCATGATGTGATGAGGTGTCTGGGTGCCACTTGAATCTGAAAATAGAAGCATCCCCTCCTTGTGGGACATACCCCTTGCCTCTGCAATTGAGGTGACTCCTTCTTGACTTGAACTACAGTGACAACTTTTTCTGAAAGACGAGAGGAGCAAAGAGCCGTTGCGCTCAACACCTTACCTGCTTACAGGGTTCAGAGGGGCAAAAGCTCAATCTCAGCTGCTCAGAAGGGACATCTAAGACTCTAAGGCATTTTCCTGAGTGTGTTCCATTGCTTTATAGCTCTGAACTTGTGAATGGTTCCCACCAGATAGGTTTAAGGAGGTCTGCCAATCACTTACATGTTCAAGAGCTGTCTTGCACAGCTAAGCTCACTCTCCTTTGTTACCTTTGGAGAATGCCTAAGGAGACATCTCCAATGGTCCACGGGATACAGGTGAAAACCAGCTGCATTCCCTAGTGGGAATTTTTTTTTTCTAGTATCTTCTTGATTCAGTCTTGCTTCATGCTGAAGCAACGCAGGCCCAAACTGCTCAGTGCTTTGTCTCTCAAAGAAGGATTGAAACTTAATCCAGTGCATATGCATGGCATGTGCTAGAGTGTGGGAGAGACCAAAACCCCTGAGTTCCACTGTTTATGGATGCAATGTCATCAGCTCTGTCTCTGTTGAAACCCTTGGTCATGTTCTTCCTTTTTTCCCACTTGGATTCCCACAGCTTCTTTTCCATGGAGAGCCCCGAGCACTCAGAGGGTGGCCAGGGGCACATAAATGCCCAAATCTACAGATGAACCTGAACTCCAGTGCCTTGGAGAGAGGTTTACCTGGGAAATACTGTGAGATGTAAATCACCCTTGGAAGAAAAAAAAAAACACAAACCCTACCTAATTTCATCAGCTTCAGTGGCTTTACCTGCATGATGAATTCAGTCCATGTGTATTCTGTACACAACAGGCACATATTGCACTTCTGCAGTAGATTTTGGCCCTCTCTCTCTCCCTACACATCACCCTATGAACATTCTTATTAATTTACAGATGGGGAAAACTATAATCCAGGGAGAGCAAGTAGGATGCCCTGAGCCACACAGCAAATGACAAATTAACCTTGGGCTTCCTCATATGAAAAGCAACACCAGGCCAGGGCTGGGTCAGTTTTGAATACAGAGTTACAGGTCACTGGTTTACAGGACACAAGGGACTATTGCTATATGCCTGCCCCATTCTAAGACTTTTCTCTCCCCCCCTCCTCCCCCAAACATCTGCTACAAACCACAGTCAGAGGGGAATTGGACCTTTGGTCTGATCCAGTACAGCTGTTACCATGTTCCCTCAGTTTTAGAAATCAACCTGACCCCTCAGCATTGGACACAAACACCCTTAGACTTGGTAGAAGTTCAATTTTAGGACCTTGCTTTATGAATGTTTTGTATTAAAATGATTTATATGAACACATTTGCTCTTTGGATCTGGCAGCAGCCTGCGATCAAGCCCAGCTTTTCTTAATATTTTGGGCCATAAGCCATCCAGCTTGGGGATTTATTCATCTTAACGTGTTTAGCTTTGTAAGCACAATGCAGTAGTTACTGTTGTGCCTCCCGGCTGCTCTTCTATTTTTTATAAACTCATTTTCTCTGCTAACCTACTTTGAATTTTTTCTTGTAAAGCTGTTTTTAGTCTTCCTCTGCTTCCCTCCCTCCCCCTCTTTTTTTTTTTTCTCTCCCCCAAAACACTGGGATAAAACTGCTCTGGGCACTAAACACTAGTGACTTGAATAGGTTCCAGCTTCTGTAGCCTGACTTTGGAAATAATTGTTCCCACTAATCCTTTTGAGTGCACTCCCAATTCCATATATTCAAAGAGCTGTCCCCCCCACCACACATACACACCCAATTGCTTCTGTTCAACAACCAGAGATCATGCATCAGCACCTTGTAGTTGCTGGTGCCAAGCAGTTCTTGAGCCCCAAACCCACTAACTGCTTCTGAGCTACAGATGAAGGCTCCTCCACCGCTGTCACTGCCTTTCCCACCTTGTCCTCATCCCAGCTACCTGGAAAAGAAAAATCATCTTCTATTCCAGCTCAGCCCTGCAGCCTGCCAGTCGATTCCTGGATCCCTTCAATTCAGTATCATAAATACACTTAACGAGGGAGTTTAATATAGATTTGGTAAGACAGTTATTTGAGCGATACATAATTTATGTTGCCCTGTAGCATAGGAAGCCTTGAGTGGAGTCTGAGAGTGAACAGATTCAAGAAACTCGCCAGACAGCAGAGTGCCAAAGGGGGAAAAGAGTGGGGGAGAAAGAGGAGACAGCAACCCAGGGAAGGAGGTGCATGAAGCAGGAGAAGAGCTCAATAGCAGAAAGAAGCGTGAAAGACAGACAAGGTGAAAGGCACAGGGTGAGAAAAGAATGGAGAAGGAGAGAATAGAAGAAGATGAAAAGAGAGAGGAGAAGCTGAACAGAAGATGCAGTCGGGGCAGAGAGTCTGCAGGATGAATAAGAGATGAGAAGCAGCATGAAAAGGGAGAAATAAAGAGCAGAGCATGCACACTTGATGCGACAAGCAGGTCTCTGCAGGCTGCGAGTGCCGCAGCCAGCCGGGAAGCAGAGCCGACTGCCGTGTCAGCCGGAGGGCAAGGGCAAGGAGAGGCGCCCCGGCTCTCATGGGGCTCTGCTACCTCGTGACTCACCCCCGCTCCCCCTGCCAGCCACAGCCAGGGGACTGCCTGGCTTCCCTACCCACTTCCAGCCCCTCAGCTCCATGCGGTGTTAGGTTTTGCTGTTATCCTCCTGCTCTCGTGTGGCCTCATTTCAGGAGCTGTAGGGAGAATATGATGCCAACCTTTCAGCTGGATAAAAAATTGGAGAGGCTCTGCTGGTAGTCTCACCCAACCACACGTTCATCCTTGAGCGGCTGTAGTGTCCTACTTTGGCACCCCTGGGCTCAAGGATGAGCTTAAATGCTGCACTATGGTGACACCTCTGCCCGAGGGACTTCACCAAGTTTTCTTGTAGCTATGAGGTGAGACACAGGAGGCAGACAAAGCAAATGGAGAGAGGGAGTTTGGTAGACCAGAGAACACAAACAGTGCTTGTCAAGCACACAGGATCTGTGCCTGCCATTTGCCTAGGTTCCCACTTTGGAAAAGGCACTGCCTCTCAGCTCCTGGAAGTCACATTTTGGTTGGAGAGCTTTCATCCAAAGTAGTTAGTGTCAATTAGCTCTCCATTAAACTCAGCAGTGACCTGTCACAGAAGTATGGGAAAACCTCAGAGACAGACCTCCATTAGGACCAGCCTGGTACATGGAAAGATACTAGAAAAGCACCCCTGATGTATTTTCTGGAATTTATGCAATATGAATCGAAGGTAACACAACCATTTGGCTCCGAATGGGACCCCTAGTGAGCAGAACAGATGGTTATATTAAAAGGAAAAAACCCTAAGCACAACTGGACTAGTCAACAGCCTCCACAGAGGCTGAAGAGGGGGCCTGGCCCTGAACACTCAGTTTTCCTTTTGCCTGCAGTATCCATGACGAGGTTTACTATTACTTCTGTTCGTGGAACGCAGCCAAGATACTTGCTGTTGTGCCAAACTGGAGAAAAACAGCCTCTGCCTCACAAAGTTTACAGTATAGCTGGTATTGACCAAAGGGCTCCCTGTGTATCCCTTCTCTTGCACACGTGTGGCTGTGCATGGACCTGCTTCCCTGCCTGCAGGCTGGCACATACAGCTCTGTGAGGGAATTCCAACCCTGTGGGTGAGCAGGCGTCGGGCCATTGCTGCTCTTCCTGATGCTGCCGCTCTCTATGCCCAGGCACGAAGGCCAAAAATACTTAAATTCGCTCCCTTCATCCCAAGTGAAGTGGTCAGGAGCTGCAGGGAGTCAGCTTCCCTGGTAAAGAAGAGTAACTAATAACTGTGCCCTTAAAAGCAGACACAGTGATGGAGAGCTGGGTCTTTAACCTCTCTGCTTGCTGCCCACAGAAAGGTGACTGTGCTCCTCTCCTACCTTGCAAGATGATGATGATGACATTCAACGTGCTTTAACCTTCATCAGCTGATGTTTACAAAGTATTTCTAAAGCTGATGAACAGCCAATACTGTGGAAACACCCCCCGGGTTTTCCCTGGTGCTGTGTGTGCTCCCTGTGAGCAGTTGGCTGTTTATCATCCGGCATCCCCGTGGCGGGAGTCCCCACACTCACCCCTCCGAGTGCACAGCCTACATCCATGTCTCTGTTTTCTTTGGCATTCTCCAGCATTCCCCTTGGAACAAATGGCCAGTAATACAGCTTCTACTCAGACATCCCCCTCTGACAGAGCGCTCCTACGAAGAGGATTATCATTCTCATACTTGTGAGCCCCATGCTGTCCCACTGTCTCTTTCAGGCTGTTCTCCCTTGGGGATGGGGTCACAAAACCCACAAAGTACACACAGATTGGCAATTAGATCTGCTCTCTGATTTATTTGTATTTTCCTGCCCTGAAAAACCAGCAAAACTGCAGGTTTTGTAGAAATTGTCCGAGAAAGTTTAAGAAAGCTCTGTGCTCCCCTCGGCCCAAAATCTGCCAGCTTTGAAAGAAATATTTAGATGAACCTCCTCCAAAAGTTTACAGAAGAAAGGTAGCTATTTCTTGTAAAAATAAATGCATAATAAACCCCAAAGAATTTCTCTCGAAAACTAATTTTAGTGTAAATTTTTCAGGTAGTTTCAGTGAGCTGTGGAGCTCAGCACGCCCTCTGCTGCCAGAACCAGGTTTCACAGGCCCTGAAACCTGCCAGCTCCCTACAGCAAAACCAGAGATCAAGTTCAAAAAGGAATTAAAAAAAAACCAAAGACCAACAACCAAATCCACACTCGTGGTGATATTCATCCTGCTTTCTCCAAGAATTCCTCCAAAAATCAAAAATAACAATAGAAGTGAAATTGGAATATTTGTGTGTGTGCATGCTTTGAGCAAGAATTAATCCTCTGACTTATAAAACATAGATGGGTGCCTCACTCAGTCTCTTTAGGGATCTGTATTGCTGTGCCACGTTTACACAAAAGCAAATGGAAAGGGGATTTGCCTGAGGTCAGACTGAAGCCAGCAGAGTCTTTGCAGGGAAAGAGGCTGTTTCACATGGAAAGCCAAAACATCCAAAAATGGGGCACAGGAGATCAGCTCCAGCACCAGTTCATCCAGCACTGTTGCATGACCGGGATGGAATTTTTCAAGTCCCAGTTTCCCTGCTCTTTAAGAGTGGGCAATAGTGACAGATCCCCATCTTGGGAAAGTGCTGCTTACTGGTAGGTGCTGTTTTCCAGCAGACATGCTGGCTCTGCAACAACGTTTTCAAGATGAACTTGGTGTCTGACTGCCAGATCCAGGTTTCCTTTCTTTGACACATTACAGAGAAAAGGCAGTGATCTCCACTTTCCCAAGGGGAACGCTTTCAAAGCGACTAGAAAGACACCAGCTCTAGCCTGATGACATAAATCACTTTGATGAGCCTTCAGGTATGTCCTGTGACTTGACTTAGGGTTCTGTTTGCCAAAAGGGAATCATAATCTCCTCAGTGATCCCACACAACCTCCCACAGCTGTCTGGCCAATCCTGCTACAGGGAAACCCAAGTTGCTTGTGAATCAGTTCCTGAGCTGCAGCAGTTTACAGGACCGAACTTTTAAACAAAGCAAAAGCAGAAATGGTCTTCAGAAAGCTGTGCAAGCATTCTGGCAGCCAAAAAAAAAAAAGAGTCACAACCACACATTCAAACCCCACAGACACAGTAGTTCACTGGTGACAGCTATGGTACAGGCATCCCAAGCAAATCCATCCCCCTGCATTAATCCAAATACCAGGTCTCTGAAGACTCCTGGTTTGTTTAAGCCTCTCCTTATTTGAGACATCAGGCTTCCATTTCTAGCTGCTGGACTAGACAGAACACTGAGGGCCAAAGCCATAAAACCCCTGGACTTCTCTAACTTTTCCTTGCATCTTAAGTGCGTCATGTGCTGGAGTGTGTCAACAGAAAGGCAATGAAGCCAGTGAAAGGACTAGAGCACAGGTCCTATGAGGAGAGGCTGAGGGAGCTGGGGTTCTTCAGCCTGGAGAAGAGGAGGCTCAGGGGAGACCTCATCACTCTCTACAGCTCCCTGAAAGGAGTTTGTAGCCAGGTGGGTGCTGGGGGGCCACCCATCACAAATCTTAAGCTACCCAAGTTTAGTGTCCAGCTTTCATCATCCTTTATCCTTTTGGCAATCTTTCTGGATCTATCTGGACTGAGAGAGCTTTGAATCTGGAGTCACACCTTTTCCATTGCAAAGGTTTCCCAGTTCCAGTTACTCCACATAGGAGAGCAGTACCTGCCTGTGTTTTCATGTCCCAAACAGGAACATGCTGTCATGCTCATCCATGCAAGAGCAGCCCACAGGAAAGCTGTCTATTTTCATTGCCTGATCATCTGGGACACAGAGCTCAGTACGTTGCAACTCTGCCCCATTTCACACTCCAGGTAAAGGAGCATGGGGGCAGCTCAAAAGGAGGACGTGTTTTCATTCAACAAGAGCTCCTGACTTGCTTTATTTTTCTCCACGTAAGCAACTAGAAACAGATGTCTCAGCCTCCTTGTACCAGTCACTCATTTAACAAAAGCTCTGTCCTGTTTGTACAGCGTCCTTGTTCTCGCACCCTTAACTCATCATTACACAGAGATAAATTATCAATGCTCAGCCTTGTGATGCTGCAAGGAAGAGGGCTGATTCCTCAGGAATAAGGAAAACAGCACATGAGAGGGATCAAATCACAAACCTTGCACCATTTCGTATTAGCTCCTCTCTGTTTCAACGGGATCACGTGCTTTCAGGCCAACTAAGAGGCAGTAGTACCTCAGTAAATATTTTTAAAATGTGTTCACAGGATCTGACCTTTTGCTGGCCTCCTTTCCTCAAGATGCAAGATGCCTCTATGCTGCCCCTGACACCACACTGTAATGTTTAAGTCTTGAACACCTACACACTGCCTTGGAGTTCTTTGCCTCCTTACAGTATCTTTTAACTTCTACCTTCCACAGCAAGAAACACAAGCTTTGCAAAAGAACCACTTAACCACAGTAATATCACTGTCAGAAACTGCAAGAATTACATGTTTTAAGTTATCATATTAAAAAAAAAAAAGAAAATCACCCAAAGCCCTTTTCTACCCCTGGCTAGCCACTTCTTAGTGGCATCAATAGGTCAGAACAGACACAGTCTTTCCTGCTCACTTTTTCGTACGTGGCTTTGTCACATGAAGGTGACCACTAGAGTGGGGCCACAACCCCCTTTCAAAATTGAACTCCAACTTCAGCATCGGACACACAACCACATAGAGTGCTCTCCCAGGATCACTGGTTTTGCTCACACTCTCCTGGCACAGAGAAAGCCACTCTGGCACAGGGATGCACAAAGAGACCCAAGACCACAGCATAAAGCACCTGCCATCACCCTTCCCTAGCATCCTGCCTAGAGCATGGAGGAAAGACTACATTTTATACTTTACATGGTACAAAGAGATGAAAAAAGCACTTACCATTTGATGTAGGCATTTCCAGCATGCACCTCAAGAAATCTCTCTCACCACTTTGAGCAAAAGAAGGCCCCTCAGGCCCAGCCTGGCCTTTACCTCTGGTTTTAAAGGGTTCCCATCAGACAATGCTGAGGGCAAGGCTGCTGGTCTTTACTGCAGCTGACAGGAGGCTGATTACCCAGAACCAAAGTCTGTCTGATATATCTACGTGTTGGGGTTTTTTTCTTTTTAAGGTAAGAAGAGCATAGCTTGCTGCAGACAGATCCAAATCTTTTGTAATTGTTGCCTTTGCTGGTGGTTTATTACCAGCTTATGATGCTCTGGGTGAATTGAAAACCATCATCCACTTTTCTGACTTTTTGGTTTTTTTCATCACTTGGGTCAAGAGAGCTAACAGGTGAACTCACTAAGAGAAAGGCAGAGAAAAGGTGGATGGCTTAAAGCAGCCAAATTACCTACCTCTTGCAATTAGATTAAAGGCAACCAGGTGATTTGGCTCTTACAAATAGCTGTTTCTTTCCACTGACAAAAAAATGTGCCTGAATGATTAGTTAAAGTCAGGTGTGATGGATCCCACCCCTTGTCTTGTTTCATTTCGGTGCCTGGTGTTCTGAAGAAATACTGCCCTTGGTTTCAAAAATGAGAAAGTGGATCATCCCCTCTGCTCTAGCACCTTGTCTGAGACAGAAGCCAGCAAAAAATGTTCAGAGAATCATAAATCTCTTTAGGTTGGAAATGATCTTTAAGATCATCAAGTCCAGCCATTAACCTAGTACTGCCACGACCATCACTAAACCATGTCCTCAAGTGCCACATCTACATGTCTTTTAAATACCTCCAGGCATGGTGACCCAACCACTTCCCTGGACAGTCTGTTCCAGTGCCTGACAAGCCTTTTGTTAAAGAAATCTTTTCCTAATATCCAATCTAAACCTCTCCTGGTGCAACTTGAGGCCATTTCTTCTTGACCTATTGCTTGTCAATAGGACAACTGCTTGTCTTAAGAGACTGGCCCCCGCTTGGCTGCAATCTCCTTTCAGGGAGTTGTAGAGAGTGATGAGGTCTTCCCTGAGCCTCCTTTTCTCCAGGATAAACCTCCCCAGCTCCCTCAGCTGCTCGTAGGACTTACTCTCTAGAACCTTCACCAGCTTCGTTGCCCTTCTCAGGACTCGCTCCAGCACATCAACGTCCTCCTTGTAGTGAGGGGCCCAAAACCAAACCCAGCATGCAGGATATGGCCTCACCAGTGCCCAGCGCAGGGGGTTGATCCCTTTTCCAGTTGTGCTGGCCACACTATTTTTGATACAGGCCAGGATGCCACTGGCCTTCTTGGCCACCTGGACACACTGACAGCTCATGTTCAGCCAGCAGCCCCAGGCCCTTTTCCGTCAGGGAGCTTTCCAGCCTCTCTTACCCAAGTGTGTAGCACTGCATGAAGTTGTTGTGACCCAGGTGCAAGACCCAGCTCTCATCTTGTTGAACCTCATGAAATGGGCCTAAGCTCATTGATCCAGCCTGTCCAGATCCCTCTGCAGAGCCTTTGTATCCTCCAGCAGAGCAACACTCCTGCCCAGTACAGTGTGGCCTGCAAACTCGATCCTCTCATCCAGATCACTGATAATGACATTAAACACAATACCCAACCCAAAGAGATCTCTCTCTAACCCCCTGTAAGTTTGAGGCTTGTCTGTGCCCTGAAGGAGGAGAATTTAATATTCTTTGCAAAACCCCTGGCTTTGGATAATCTATGCTATTGTAACTCTGGACGAGCTTGTTTTCCACAAAAATACCCGGTATGTTTTTAACCTTGCTGAGCTCTTGATCACTGCAAGTATCTTGTCCCTATTAATACCACGAGGTGGCTCTGAGGGGAAACTGGATGCACCCAACACGTTTAAAACGCTCAACTTTGACTCCTTCCCAGGCTTTCTAGACAAACCCCAAGGAGGAGGCAGCACCCTGTGTGGCACAGATGTGTCTGCTGGTTTAGTGGCATCACCAGTTCATGGGATTTCTCCTGTCCCCCCAGGGCGTGAATCCTCATCTCCGGATCAACGGGCCGATGAACATCAACCACTACGCGACGAAGAAGAGCGTGGCCGAGAGCATGCTGGATGTGGCGCTGTTCATGGCCAACGTCACGCAGCTCAAAGCTGTGCTGGAGCAGGGGCCGTCCTTCCAGTACTATGCCACCCTCATCGTGCTCATCAGCATCTCCCTCTTCTTCCAGGTGATGATCGGGATTCTCCTCATCATCACTGGTAAGGCGGCCACTGAAGGCTGTGCACCCTCGCAGGGCGCTGCAGGGGCAGAGAACCCCATGGCTTGGCTGGTGGGGGGGTGGAAGGGAGAAGCCTCTTCTCCCAAATCATTCCCTTCTGGCTCCAACCAGGGCTGCAGAAGGGTTGAAGGCAGCTTGATGCAGGCGGTAGGGAGGTCTGTGTCACTGCTTTTCAAAGTGCTGAGCTGGTTGTTTTTCACTTGCACAACATCTCTGAGCACAACTCTTCCTTCGCTTTCCCACTGCTGACCCTTGTCACAGTGAAAGACCTGGGTTTTGGCCAAGGTGGGCCATTTGCTGCCCTTGCTGCTATATGCTCTTTCAAGTAGCTCCTGCAGACACTACATTTTAGCCTTGAGCTTTTAGTCTCACTTGAGCTGTGACTTAACAGAACAACTTAGGTAGAAGTATTTCCTGTATTAACCCCACTTTAACCAATTCCGCAGTGCTCCTAGTGCCCTACAGACAGTATATTAACATCAGCATTTCAGACAGGCTTTCCCAGTGCTCCGTCTGATACAGGAATTGCTATATGTCCACCTCCAACACTGTTCAGTATTAAAAGCCTGCAGAACGCTGCATTTTCCTGTATATCCTATGTGGGCTTTTATGTGGGACAGAGGATTGAAGGCTACGGGACATCCTGTGATGTGTTCCTTCCCCCGCCCCACATGCCACAGCCTTTCCTGGTGGTAGCTGTGGTGGATGGAGCCAGATGTGAGGAGAAAGGGGACAGGGGACCACAGCTGAGAGCAGGGAGCTACAAGGCTGCTGCTTACATGGGTTATTGGCCAGAAAGCCTCCATAAACCTGAATTCCTGTTGTCTAAACAGGTCAGTGTCCATCAGCTAGGGATGATCCCATTTATGTACCCAGATACCTTCTGGTCTGTGGGTGAGGAGGGGGTTGATAGCTGTGTCAGATCACATATATGAGATCTGGGTGGCAAAGAGGAACAGGCATCCCCACCCAAGTACAACATTGCTGACCTTGTCTCTCATGTCACACAGCCTTCCCTCGCCATGTCCCATGGCCATGCAGTACAGGGGGCATGGCACACGTCTGGCTCGTGTGCAGCAGTAACTTGGCTATTTAGGGTTGACCCACTGCAGGGCCACGGCACCTCCACAGCAAAACAAATACATGACATTAAAAAAAAAAAAGTGTTTTTCTCTGCTCCGTTCTTCTACATCATCTTAGAGCAAGTTGTGGCTCCTGTTAAATTCCTGGGACTATTCCCCCTGCTCTGTGGCCTCAGTGCCCAGGGGCACCATGGACATTCATCAAGCAGGGAGGGCTTGTAGGGGCTGGGGGACTTGGAGTCAATCTGCAAACCTCCCTCTCTTTTTGCACTGTATCGCACAGCTCGTTTGAACCTGAATGACATTGCAAAGCAACCCCGCCTGAACATTCTCAACAACGCTGCCACAGCTCTCATCTTCATCACAGTCATCCTCAACATCTTCATCACAGCCTTTGGGGTACAGAAGACTGGCCTCTACCCTAACAGGAATTATCGACCTTATTAAGTCATGGGGCACGGAGTCAGGTAAGAAGGGGTGAGCTCTCACCACTGCCAGCCCCTGGGAGGGCTCTCAATTTCAGAAAATATCATTGTAAGGTGGAGAAGGTAAAGATGCACAAATTAACAAAGCCTGTCTAGAGGCATGTTGCTGTCCCACAAGAATCTGGGGCCACTGAACAAATTCCCTCAGTGAAGCAGGATCTCTCCTTTAAAGCAAGACCACCAAACATCCCATTTTCTGGGATTTATCAGCAGCAAGTGGTTTTTGGAAGGCTGCAGACTTCATGCTAGACACAAATTGCAGTTGTGGATGGGAGCTAAACTGGGGAAAGAAAATGCATTCTGGGAGGTATCCAGAGATGGCAGCACTATTAGCAGAAGAAAAGGAATGTGCTGGTTAGGCCAGGGTAAAAGAGCCCTTCTCAACAGCCAGTGTGGTTTGGCAGGGACTCTTTTAAGAATCCAGTGCTCATTTTCAACAGTCTTGTTAATAAGAGTCCAACCACATGCCTGGGTTCCCATGTCAGGTCAGTGAGGGAATGGCACGTTCTTAGATCAAAAGAACTTTAGGTCAAGAAGTAAAGGTCACAGCTCTTGCTAACATGGCCTGCAACATGTAAACACAGTTTAAATGCAATATACTGGGGCAACAGCCGACAGGAAAGCTAAATAGACATATGATATGATGAGGAAGGATGCAAAGGTCAAAAGCCTCTATAAAAACACTGCTTGCTTGGGATCCAGAAGGGTGCAAGTGCTGAAGAGCAGCAGCCCACACGTGTAGGGGTGGTCATGGTATCGAGTGACCCAGTATGCTGTGACTGCTCCTCTCTGGCTACACAGCACAGAGGAGCCCGCCCTGACCTTACTGGCATTTCTTATCTTCCCTGCAGGATCTGAGGAGTGCAGTTGGAAGGAAAAGCTCTCCTCCTCTACGTCTTCACTGACCTCAGCAGGAGCCCATTGACAAATCCAGAAAACTGGGTTAAACTTTCGAAACTCTGTGTGTGTCATGGTATACTGGCCCCCTCCTGTAATGCTTTTGCTGTTCTGAAGGGGTGGAAACATCACCTTTCCAAGCTAGAGCAAACTTTGCAAGGGAATAGCAGCAGGTACATGGTTTCAAAGCACAGTTCTGTAAATCTCATCTCTTACTGCTTCACATATTCAATATTGGCTCATTCGGTAGAGAAGACTGAATGATTTACTTTGTAGGCTAAATAAATAAGAAGAGTCCAGCTTCTTTTTTTTGTCTCAAACGTAAGTCTCTCTCCTTAAAGCAATTCTATCTAATAGTTTACATCCCGAGTGTTGGAATGGGTTTCTCACATTAAAAAAAAAAGTTCTCATGGGAGGACAGAAAAGTGTGTGCACGTCAACATAGTTAAACCAGTTCAAATGTTTTCCTAGTTGTTTAAAATTAAATGCAACACAGTTAAGAAAACAATCAGGTACTTTCAGCATCGGAATATTAGCAATGAGAAAAAATACTTATTATGGTCTGATGTCATCATCAGGGATCTATCAGGAATGATGTCAGAATGGCCTGACAGTATTTAGTAGAAAATGAAGAAACATTATACTTAAGGAGACAGTCTAGACTTATTGCCACAATGAGAAATGACAGTTACTTCATTAAATAATCACCATTATAGTTTAAGGTCTTATCAGTAATACAAATGTTTTTAAATATATTGATTTTATATTGGTAATGCTGGAAATTCCCTTGTACTAGAACAATTTGTTTCCTTAAAAAAAAGATCCTTTGAATTAACAAGTTTTGAGATTTTTTCGAAAGAGTAAAAATTTTTGATTCTAAATTTAACTTTGTAGTCATGCTAAGAAATGGATATTTTAATAGCCTTGTGTAAACCTGTTAAAACAATTACATGCTCTTCTGATTATTAAATGATTTTTTTCATTGTACTGCAAAATCAGAGTTCAATATGGATTTTTAATTTTGCATATCCTTGCTACCACTGAGACAGAAATGCCATGAAAACATCCTCATAGTGGTCTTGAGGAGCTACTAGAAGTGTCTGACACTTAGAAATAGATACAGACAGATTTCATTTGTATTCTGTATTTGGCTTTACAGAACTAAATTTCACTGTAAGTCACAGTTTGTGCTTTTTTCTGAAGAGGGTGTGAATGACCTTGCTCAGAAGGTGGTGGGTAAGGCCACGGGCCAGCATCAGCTGGTACTTGCAATTGACTTTTTGGCAGCTGAAGGAAAGTTGCATAAAAAGAGGAGGGTGGAAAATACCAGTTATGTATTTACCAGAATTTAAAGTGGCAAAGCTGAGCACGGTCTGGGATTTGTTTGGTGAAGCAGGCAAAGACTTGTCCTCCACTTTATCTGGGGGATGACAGGTCTGCAGTGACACTGGATTTGCTGCTTAACTCAGTCCTTGCTCTGTGCCAAGACTGACAGCAGACAGGGGTGGATGTTTCTGGGAAGCCTGTTATCCTGCTCTCCTCCAGAAAAAGGCTTCACTGTAGGGGTAACCAAGCCACTTGTAGGCAAAGCAAAACCACAAGCTAAGGGCTCTCAGCCACTACTGGCCAGCTGGGTTCATGAAAAGGTAAAATGTTATGCATTCTGTGCGCAGATCCCAAACCCTAGGGCTCATTGCTTCATGGAGCAGGAGGCAAAGCAATTAGCATTGATGACTGAATGTAAAGAGAGGGGAAAAAATAAAAGGTTCAGCTGGGAAAGAAGCAGTGAGGGGAATTTCCTTACCAGATCTTAACTTCATCATTGTTTCAGAGAGCTACTACATCAGGTATGACAGTACATGAGGCCTGCCTGAGCAGAGAAGGTTTCCTGTCACTCATCCCAGACAAGCAAAAGACTGGCAGCACACCAGAATATTTTTCCCCCATCACCTTTAATAATAATAATTTCTCATTATAATGAAATCACACTCATTAGCAACCTTGGCTGCCTTTTCCCCTCTCCATGTCTGACTCCATTCCTGCCAAGCTTTTGATACTCAACACACAGCTGAAGCAAAAATGGGCCAAAATTGAATCTAAATAAGCAGCTGCTGTGAAAGAGTTGACCTCTCATTTGTGTAGACTGTGCCAAGTACCAAACCTGGGTCTAGGCTCTCACCTGTGGTCTTCTCCAGCAATTTTCCTCTGCTTGCAAGGAGGACCACTTTGTTTTCCACATTCTCTATGATCACATCACACCTGTGCTTTGTTCAGTGTTTCCACCTTGTTCCACATGACAAACCCAAGAAGACAGGAGAAATACTGCTGTGTTTCCATCCCACTTTCTGCAGACCTAGAGAGACTGAAACAGGTCTCGCTCCTGGCTAACCTTGCTTGCTGCATCTCCCACTCACTTCCTGCTGCAGAGTTCTTGCTGCCTTGGGCAGAGAGTGATCTGTCTCTCTGGTATTGCCTATGCTTTCTGTTATATGAAGACAGAGGAGCAACACCTGGTTTCTAATCCCTGCTGCATGGTGATGTGGTTGCGAGTAACACACAGACAGAAGTGAGCTCTTGTAGGAAGACAATGTATTTATAAAACATGAGGGAGAATCTGTACATCCCCCAGCTCCAACAGAGAGGTGGCCCAGGAGTTGTCTTGAAGGCACAGAGCCACTTTAAGGCAGGTAATTCAAAGGTACAACTCAGATTCTCAACACAAGGCATCTGTATCTAAAAAACAATCAACTTCAGACATTTGTAGGCAATAAGAAGAGATGTTCATACTGGGCAAACATTAAGACAATGACAAAACAAATCACATTATAATTTTCACACAGAACATTTTGCTCAGAATAAAAGCCAGCCCTTCTTCGTTCCCTTTGCTGACCTGCAAAACAAGGCCCAGCCCCACAGTTCACAGTCCTGAAGACAGAGTCACATTTCTAGGCAGAGCCCCCTTGCCCTGCACTGCGTACTTGGGGGCCCAGGCCCCAGAGCCTGGTCACATCCTGCCCCAGGGAAGGTCTCCCTTGAACCATGGCCCATCATCTCCCCAGCCAGAGAGCTTCCAGAGCAGCTTGCTCCTGTCTGATGCACGGAAAATCCCAAGCTACTGACTTCCTCCTGCCTTCGAGGCAGGACACAGCCAGGATGCATATCAAGGCCAGAAACTCGGCACAGCTTCCTAAAGAGATCTTAGCGAGAGAAATGTGATCAGCTGCTGGGGGGAGTCAGCTTCATGGCCATGGTGAAGCCAGGTTCCCTCTCCCCTCTGGGAGCTGTGCTGGACCCAGAGATGATGCAAGACATACGACGTTAGTGATGGGGCAAACCCCTGTGGTTCTGGTCTGGCCACTACCCTGGCGGGCCATGTCCTTTCACTACATGGCTGTGGGACTACCTGCTCCTGCTGGGCTTCCTGCTCTCCCTGCCTCTGTGACTCTGCCTGGGGAGAAAAACTGCATGCAGGTTGTTTTGGAAGAGGGACAACAGCCCCAGAGCAAAGCCCAGCACTGCTCCTGCAAGGTTTGCTGCTGGCTGGCAAACTGAGAAGAGTGTAGCCCCTCTCTCTCTACCTGCACTGGTCTTTGAGCATGTGGGTTGGAAGACAGCTTTTGTCCCCATGGGCTCTCCAAGCTCCTCCATGGAGACTGCCAGCTAGTGCCAATTAGTATTAATCACGTTTACTACAGCAATGCTTAAATACCAACTGAGAATTCCCACTGTGGTAGAAAGGGAAGAACATTTGAGATGGCAGCTTTGACAGCAGGGACACTGGCCATCAGGAAATGGGACTGAAAACCACTAACTCCTTACATCTCCACCAAGGAGCCCTCACGAGGTAGTTCTGCTTGACACTGGCCTGGGTTACAAGGTATGAAGGAAGGAGCACAGTCTCAACCGAAAAACGGAGGCAAAATCCTCAAATTCTGCTGGCAGTGCTGCAATGAGCGCTGCTTTCCAGTCCACTCTTTGATGACTGTCCTCTCTGGTGGGGAAGAGGAGCTACTCATATCATCATTAAGGCAAGTGAGTTACCTTCTGGATACACCTAATTCTTACCAGCACCTGCAGATGAAAGCTAGCTGCTGACTTTAGGTGCTGCAGACCACATCTACAGCCAGATGTGAAAGCACATGGTACAAATAACCCTTCCTCCCTGTGCATGACTTATAGGCTGCCACTGAATCCATCAGCTCTCCATCTGCAAAATGGGCATCATGCTGTTCTCAGCCTGATGGGGCCAGACAGCTGGTCCTGCTATTGCCTCACTGCGTCCCGGCATTCGCCCTTCCCGATAGCCTCTCCCCATTCCACAGGGATTGCGTGACAGAGCCAGCCTGGACAGGCTGTGGAGGTGCAGTCCTGGAGCCTGGAAAGCAGCTCACCTGCACTCTCGTGGGGCTGTTCCTGTGTTTTGAGTGAAGCACAGGCTCTGACATGCACCGAGAGCATGACTGACACTGCACATTCCAGGCAGAAACAGAGCTTATTGCAACATTGCATCACAAGGCCCTGGCCTCCTAAACTCCTATAACACTTTTTTGGAAAAAAAAAAAGAAAAGTTGACTGTTGTCAGCCTGTTTCCTCTCACCTCAGCTGCAGTGACTAATTTCTTAGTATCTACATGGGTAAAGTACTTTCCCTCAATAGGAAGACTGCTCTGGCTTGGGCAGATGGCTAAGGCTGCCTCTTCTGGGATATTCAGTGTCTCCATTCTGGCAAACGCTCTGTGGAGTCAGAGACACAGCTGTCTTTTGTCTACTTCTTACTATGGCTGCACACTGCACAGCAAAACTTTCTTCTATCTGGTTGCCTTTTTCTAACTCCATCAGTCACAAAACCCAGACTGATGCAAGCAGATGATTTGACAAGATTTCTATCTCACGTGCCAGAACTTGCACGTTCAGTTTTCTACAATAGTGGAACTTGATGGACTTGTCAAGCACCACAGAACCAGTAACAAATGAATGACTCCATCAGCAAAAAGCAAAAAAAAAAAAAACAAGTACCATGTCAGCATTGCTTGTATTCTACATACCTCCATTACTCACGTCTCAACAACTCCCCAAGAGCAGCATTCTATGTCACATTCTCCCCTCAAGCTTGAGACCAGTAGCAGCCTTTTTAGGATGGTACGGGGACCACTGGAGCTCCAGTGTAAAGTCCTGAGTGTGCTGGGATTTCTGGGTGTATATAGTCTTCTAAAATGGTTACAGGGAAAAAACAATCTTGCCTTGCATTAACAGGAGTTTTAGGGGATGAGAATTTCCTGTAGTGTCAGGCCAACTGTGGGCTCTTTCCACAGGTCTTGCATCAATGACAGCATGGGTCTGCCTATCCTTTTATTCACTCAACCCTCTTCTGTCCTCACCATTCTTTACATCCAGTGCACTTGCTAAGACCTGAGGCCACCTCCTCTGTATCAGGCCAGAGCTCCCAGGGCTGTTTCAGAGATGAAGCACCAAGAGCTGTGCTGGTTCTTCAACCAAGAAGCCTGCATAAGAGTCTAACTAGGACAAGACACAACTGTGAGGCCATAACTTATTAAATTAACTTTTAGATGCTGCATAAATGTACAGGATTTTGAGAGCAGAATACTCTGTCTCCTCTTCTGACAAAATCACAATATTTCAACTACTAAAATATTGCCACTTCTTCCCTGCTAGGGTTTCCCTGATATTATTTAGGACAAACACATGTCTGTCAGATAAGGCTGCAAAGTTCCTCCTGAGATGCCCTCCTAGCTTCTCTGTATAACCCCTCCACTATCCTCAGGAAGTGGATCAATAATTTAGGTGGAATTGTAACATCACCCCCACCAGCTCGCCCAGCTACAGGCAAACATGGCTCTTGGAAGGGAAATGTATTTGCATCTCCATCTATGGCCCATAATTTGCTGAATATGAGCACAGTTTTTCATAATGACTAAAGTGAAAAGCACAGAGAAACGTCTAAGCACCAGCAGCCTAAAGTGCCTATTAGCTCCTCCATATCCAGATTTCCTTGGGTCAGCACATGGGCATGTGGATGCAATACAGTCCAGAGAACTTTGGTCCCCAGTCCAAAATCATGGATACTGAAGAGATAGGGAAGGAGGGGAAATGGGGAGGGTTGTGGTTTTTTCTTTTTTTTTTTTTTTTTCTTTTTTTCATTCAAGTATTGAAAAAGAAGCTGCATTGCTCTAAATAAACCATTCTGGGCTTAGCTGGGATTTGTGTTTGTTTGGTGCAAGACTCAACAGGAAATATGGCACCTCTCCCACTGTACCATCCACCAGACTGCACAGCAGGAAACGTGAGTCCTTCCCTTGTCGACATCTCCCCCGCACACCTTCCCAGCCAGACGTGGATCCCACGTCTTGGATACAACGGCTCAGAAGAGAAGCTCCTGCTCCGCCAGCCTGATCACCCCTTCCCTGGCTGTGCCATCCCATCAGAGGGCTCTGGAGGCAGAGGAAGAGTTTGTGTGCTCGGCTGTGTGCCTCAGTAAAGTGCACATCTAGATGAGATGGTGGACGGTGCCGCCGAACAGCTGTGGGGTTGAAGGTTACAGTGTCTTCAGCTGGCGTCGGTTCCACATGCCCCGCTTTGAGTGAAACCAGTGGAAAAAGTTTCTCAGGCAGAGACGCTCCACTTCCAGCCCAGCCTGTAAGATTCTGGCAGAAAGAAGGGTAGACTCAGAGAAAACTTGATCGCAAAGATACTGGGGGGGGCTCAGCCCCAGGAAAACTCTTTTAAGTTGTGCTGTTGACAAGAGACTACAACTCTTGGATAGTCCAGAATAGCTCAGGGGTATCTCATACCCATAACCAGGCATTTAATGACACTTGGTGAGTGTTTATGCACCCTTGAGGGAAGGACTAGTCAGGAGTGCCTGCACAAACCAGGCTAGGAGAAAAAGACAGCTGGCAGCACAGGACTGCTCAGGATGCTAGTCTTTTCTGTAGTCAGCTGTCAGAAAAGACAGGACAGGGCCCAAAGCCTAGAACTACAAACCCAGAGGCCTAGGATTTGTCCAGCAGAGATCCCTCACTACAAACTTCTTGGAAACTGTAACTGTACCTTGTGACCTTTAAATGTTTCTCCAACAGTTGGTCTTCTGGACAATTGCTAAATGATATATGGGAAGTCTGAGCGACCCAGACTGTGTGCTGCACTGCTGGAAGAGGACAAAGCCTTCACAATCACCAGTGCCTGATCTGCATGTGGCCAACCAGCAGTGTGGTACTAAGGCACCAGAAAATGGCTCTTCTCTTACTAGTGGCTGTAGGAGAGTGTTTTGTGTCTCCTGTCCTACTAGGTTTGAGGTCAGGACAGGCTCAAAGACTCTCCCTCACCGATCGAGCTTATGGCAGCAGACATCTCAATCTCCTTATAACCCTACTCCTGTGGTCACTGGTCTTCCAAGATCCAATGGGTCTCCCTTCCTGAGCACATGAACAATGACAGTGGATGCCTACCTGTCCAGGAGTTCCCAGTCCTCTCCTCCCCAGCGGTCCCGAAACTCTTTTGTGTTCATGCCTCCAATCTTGTCCAGGTCAGACTTGTATATGCCCAGGAGACCAAACCCGTTCACCTCCCAGTAGCCTGAGGAGAGCACAAAAGAGGCACAGGTATGTTGGTGCTTGGAACCATTGATGACTCCAGCAGAGATTCTGGAGAGAGACTCAAACTACTTTCAGCATGATGTTGACACCAGAGAGTGAACTCAGCAGCAAGGCAGAGCCAACCATTCCAACCAGCTTTGGAAAGTGAGAAAGACTTGAGGATAGACAGCATGGGCTGTCCTATCAACTTGTTAGCAGAGCCTCCAACACCTCCTGGCCTGTCCCAGCTTCACAGAGTTGCCCTGTGCCTGAATGGCTCCGGGTGGCCACCTCTGTCTAAAGAAAATCCCATGCTAAGATGATCTATGCCACTTTCCCCCCTCTGACTTGGGTTGGTTTCCCTCACCCCTGCTCTACCAGCTCTCCTCAGGACAGGCTGTGCCCTCTAAGAAAAGAGAGAAATGGACAGAAGGGAGTAAAGGAAGGGTTTTCCAAGGTCCTTAAATCCATAAAGAGCCCCAGGAGATGACCAGGAGAAACATCATACAAAGGGCTCTGCTAGCTTTTTGATCTCAAATTCCAGGTACTTGATGCTGTTAAACCACATCTAACACACCCTCACTTTGTGGACCTGGAAGTACCTCAAGCTTCAGACCTCAACAACACCAGAGGAACAAATCTAGAGGTGGCAGACATCCTGCTTCTTTCCCCATTCCCCAAGGTCTGAGCCAAAGAGGCTCCACTCCCTCTTACCTTCAGGCCACTGTGGGGACATCCCGCAGTGCAGCCTCATGACCATGGGTGCAAAGGCCATCTTGCCTTCCACACAGTGCTTCCTGATTGAATCAATGACTCCAGCTGGGAAGTGGATGTGGAGGTCACACAGGAAGATGATGCTGTGCGGGTCCTGGAATGAACCACACCGGTTGGGAAAAAAATAGATTGACTTTCAGTAAGTCTTTCTTGAGGAGCAGGAAGACAGAGATAGGGGAGTCAATTAAAAAGCCATTTGTTGCTGCATCAGAAACTGAGGTCCTAGAGGCTGGTAAAGCAGCCACTGAGTGGCTGTTCAACGATGAATGTAAAATACCACAACTATGACCTGGCAGAGCCAGTATCACAAAGCTGCTACTGCTGATTTCCCTCCTGTCTGACAGTCCCAGCAGGGGGACTGAGAACCAAACAGAACACAGGCTCCTCAGAATACAGGGTGAGACCCTTACTCTGGAAGGACAGGAAACATATCCACATTTGATCTAGTCTGCCAAGCTATTCCCTTCCCTAGAAACAGCGTGTACAGTACCAAAAGTAATGATAGCACCAGTATCCACCCCAAGGGTGCCCAGACTTACCGTCACAAGGTCTATTCCCGCCTGCAGCCCAGCAGAACGCTCGAAATTCCCTGTCAGCTTCAGGTACTGGTAGCTGGGGGACAGATGGGAAAGTCAAGTTCAGTTCCCATGTGCCGGTGGCACAGGAAGCACCACGGGCATCAGGCTGTGGAGCTGCCCTCACCCCGTGCACCCTCTCAAGGACGAGGAAAGCCTTTGCTGGGTGAGTGCACAAGTTTAGCACTGTTCCAGTTCCCATCATGCCCTCAGTCTTCCTCCTTGTGCAGCAAGGGGACGGCAATGCCTAGCAAAAGTCTTTTCAGCTATAGTCCAGTCTATTCTAGGACTAGACCTGTTACTGGTGTGTTAAGGAAATGACCAGCCAAGGCTGGTTCAGATCAGGGTAGGGTAAGCCAGACAGTTATTCGAGCAAGCGGAGTCCCCAGAGGCCTCCACGCTCCCTGTCCTATTTCTCACAGCTTTCTTGTCTGTCCCCCATCACTGTGAGACTTGTTTTGTCTTCTCTCTTGCAAACTTGAAAATAGAGACAAATTCAACAAATTTGGCTGGAATACTACACTAGCTATTGCCTTACACTTTTATAACACTGTTCCACGCAGTACATGGTGTGTATGCACATCATGATAACAACATATTCATGTGTATGTGCAAGGTCTGAGTGGATGTTATCTTTGGTTTTCCAGCTGCAGCAGGTTGTGGCTGGTCAACACACAGAGACTGGCAGAGGTGCTGTGTTTGCAGTATATGTATGTGAGTGGTTTTTTTGTGATCAAGCAGTACTCTCACCTGTGCAAGGTAGACCTTTTCAGAGCCTTCTCTACATCCATGTCATCGCTGCTGTAGTCTGTGATGATGATGTTGAAGTTGGGATCCTTAGTGACTTGGAACAGCTCTTCCATGTCAGAGATGAACTGCAGCACCCAACGTGCCTGGTTTTTCACTGGTTGTATTGCAACAGGGAGATAATCTAAGCAAACTGATTTCAGTGATGGTGTTGTTTCTCAACAGGCAAGGCTTCTTGCCTCCTGTCAAACCCCAATAACCTTGCAGGGATGCTGAAACAGGCCCAGGCTGAAAACCTGGTCCAAAGAATCAAGGAATCAGTGCGGGTTCTTTCCCACCATGCGACAGGAGTTTTCTTTGAGCTTACAAGCCATGGAAGTTTGGGCCCTATAATATTTCTGAGGGGGTTTTACTTGGAGAGAACAGAAATTGGAAGTGACCCAAATGAGATGGTAGAGACTGGCCCAGGTTCACTGTTCAGGACTGCCCTCATGGGAACCGCCCACCGTGCCATCCCTCGGTGTCCTGGGGAGGCAGGCTGTCCTTACCTGGCACCACGAAGTGAACCATGGCGCGGTGGTTCCAGGAAAAGCCCTGAGGCCAGCACAGCTCTGGCTCGTTCGCCACAGCCATCAGGTGCCGCCGGCGACCCCACACCAGGCTCCTCATCTTCCTCTCCTCCTCCTCATTGCCACCAACTCCCTGCCAGCCCTGGGCAAAGACGTACTCGGAGAAGCGGACAAGCCGCCCTCCCTGCTCCAGCAGCTCCAGCTCCAGCAGGTAGCGGCTGCCCCGCATGCGGTCCTGGCGTTTCTCCACGTTCACGATACGCTGCAGCTGGAACCGCCTGTAGGAGATAGAGCTGGCATGGGCATGTCCCCTCTACACCAGCCCTGCTCCCACCTCCAGCCTGTTCATCTCTGCTAGGCTCCTTCCTCCTGGCTAGCACAAACCTTTCTGTCCCCAGCTTCCCCTTGCTTCGCTGCACTGCTTCCAAAGTCCCATGGGAAGGTTTAGCACCTGTTTCCTAAATCCACAAGCATGTGGGATTAGACCTGGGATTCCGGCCAAGAGAAAAATATTTGGCAGGGGAAATGAAATAAAGGTGACACAGAAAATAACAAATGTGTCTGAATGATTGTAGGGCTGGTAGTAGTGAGTGTACTCAACACCACCTACAACGATCTTGGCACAAGGAGTATGTTTGGGCTAGTGAAACTGGCTCATGACAGCTTATCAGCCAAGAACATGGAGGAGGACTGAGCAATCACACAGCAAAAACTGGAGTGAGCTTTAGGTTTGGAATGGCCAAAACTGGATGAAATGCCAGATCATGCCCTTTCAGAACATAACAAGAGTTTCTGCTGTAAAGTTGATGCTTGCCAGACAAAAGCTTGTGTGTAGTGATCAGTTACACCTGACTGTGTAACAGTGTGATGTGACCCTGAAAAAACAAATGTGATCTTAAGATGTAGCATCAGACAGCAGGGATTGGAAATTCATAACACCTATTCTATAAAATATCTAGGAAACTGATTACTTATGTCAAGGAAGATTAACTCAAACTGAAACCTGCATGGAAAAGGATTGGTTAAAAAATTATGGAAATAGACACCAACCCAACAGAAGAGTCGGGAGTTGGATTGTTTAGCTTATGGAGGCTCAGAGGAATTATGTCTGTTTGCCAGAAAGGCAATCAGGATGGTAAATCTTGAGAAGAAAAAGAACCATATCAAGACCATGTAAAAAAAGAGCACCAGCAAAAGCTGGCACCAGTTATCAGCCAAAAGAGGTATATTTAAAGCCCAGTGTTTTACATAGATTCCTTGCCTGAAATCTTATTTCCCACATGTAGTTTATCCTCTGATTCTCACTAGTTACTCACATGACAGGCATTCTCTGTGCAGCAGGGTATACCAGCTCCGGGACTCTGTCCCTTGGTTCTCTCACTGTGCCTTACCCTTTACTCCTCTGGTTGAGCTTCTTCAGGAAGACACGTGTAACTTCCAGGGCCTCCCTTTCTCTTAGCAGCAAGTTTCCTGATGTGTTGCATTTCAGGTCAATCCAGTCTGTGCGCAGCATATGGAAGTCCAGGTTGCTCGCGCTGAAGGTCTGCTCCCAGTTCACTGCCTGGTCAAACACTGGTACGTAATCAAAATCCTCCTCATCTTCCTCCTCTGGCTCCCCATCCGCTTCTTCCTCTTCGTCTTCTGCTGCCACAGGTGCAGACTTGCCCTTCACAGGAGATGGCACCTGTACCTCTCTTTCGTCCATGTCCCCACCATTGGCTGCCTTGTGCTCAGCAATGTAGGACTCCACTTGGTTCAGCCACTGGGGCAGCCCAGGATGGCTGGGGCTGGCAGTGCTCACAGAGCGTCTGCTGGCTTTGCCAGAGACTGGGCCTCCTTTCCTGGCTGGCACGGTGCCTGCTGGCTGCAGCCCGTCCTTGGCAGTGCTGAGATCTCCTCGAGGTCTCACCCCTTTGGGAATTGTGACCCCTGAGTCCCTTGGGTGGCTAAAAGACTGCTGTCTTTGAGACACAGTCCTAGAAGGAGGGTTTGCCCTTCTGACAGGCACTCTCCCCTGGATGGCCCTGGCATGCTGCAGAGGGCTCCTGGAGTTGTCTTTGACACCAGCTTTTAAACGGGGTCTCTTTGTTACTGGGTTCCCCTCCATGCCAACCTGGCTGAGGCTTTGGTTAGTAGAGGCCAGCACGGCTGATTTGACACCAGACCTCTTTGTCCTTCTCCTTTGTATCCCCTCTCCTATGTTACTGCCCATTACTGAGAGGAGCCGACGATGCTCCCGGAAGGAATAGTCCTCGTGGATATTGTCCCTACCCAAAATGCTGCCGGGAGGGTTGCCCAACAGCTCTGCCTTCACTGTGCCAGGGTGCTCGGCGGGACGGGTACTCTCCGTGTCCTGCTCCTCGTACTGCAGGTCATCCAGGTTCCCCTCCTGGGAGCCTGCAGGAGTAATTGAAGTTACATCTCTGGCATCTTCCCACTGCTTTCCCTGTCCTAACCCAGGCACTCATCCTGCTGGGGGCAGCTACTTGTTGCCTCACCTCAGTATTGCCCCTCCTGCTCAGAGGACAGGGATGCTCTCACACACGGGATCTGTGCTCCTGCTAGCACCAACCTTCTCAGCACCTCTTAGCCACCACTGCCAAAGGCTGTGGAGGTGTCTGGCTTTGCCTTTAGCTGTCTTGTCTGGCCTCAGATTTGCAAGGCAGGTGTGAGCACCGGCTACCATGATACAGAGCTTTGGCTCTGTTGCTCCTGCCCATGTTTTTGCTAGAATTACATCTCAGATAAGCTGTGGGCCTGAGAGGTAGTTGTCATGTTGTCTCCTACAGCCCACTGTTTGGTGACCTCCCAACCTGCCCTTGAAAGAAGTAAAAGCTGCAGCAAAAATCTCCTCCCAGACACAATAATCTGGCAGGAAAAGGCTGTGACTTCCTTGTTATGGAAAGTCAACAGCTTCTTTCAGCTGCTGCTGGAAGAACACGCGCAAAAGTGACAGGTGAAAGGATCTTCTGGCTGTGACACTAGGGCCCCTACCTGGCTGCTCTGTCTTTTCTCCAGAGTCCAGGCTCTTCTCTGGCCGATCCATTTTCATGTACTTGTAGAATCCGAATCTGTAGAGGGAAGAACAAAACACAAGTTTGATGAAAGTTACTTTGCCCTTTCCAAATAAATAATAGCCATTGCTTCAGAGGTGATGATCCATTACTCCGGTTACATCTACCCAGCACCTCTAGATCCTTCTTTCCAAACATCATCACCATCTTTCAAATCTTTGGGCAAGCAGATCTTACTCTGCAGTGCCTAAGACATGCATTTTCCTTCCTTATTATCTCAGTCTCTCAAGAGATTTTCTCATAGGTGCAGGAGGAAACCCCAGTATAAGTACCCTGAAACACTTCTTCAGCCTCCCTTAAACTCCTCCTTAAAGCTCACAAATGCAAATTATCACGCTGCAAAAGCAGCTCAAGTAGCTGATTGCAGTGATCTCCCTCTCTCTCCTCTTATACCACTACTGCCTGTGTGCTGTCCTCATATGCCTGTGCTTCAAGCTTTTGGGAGGGATTTCCAGGGGTGTTTCCCTCCATATGTGCTTAATGCCAAGCAAAATGGGCCCTCTGTTCCCAAATCCAGTCGCAGTACAAATGAATTGCCAAAGTAATAAACCTGGGTGTCACCTTCCAGCCCGTGGTAGCCACCTATCCTTCATTATGAACCACGAGTCTCCTCCCAAACTCATGCCATGATCTGTTGTTCTAGCCCTCAGAATAGTCCTGGAGGGTGGAATAAGATCCTGAACACAGGGAGGCCACGATCAGCTATCTCACTGGTAAAGTGATTTCTTATCCTGTAAAAAAGTCCTCCTGAATGGACAGGAGTCCTCATGAAAAGTGTCTGTCTGTTATGGGGGGAGCATGTAAGTAGCAGTTCTCTTGTGGGGCCACCACTGAGATCAAGGCCCCAGTGAAGCTGAATGACATGTATTTCTTCCCCCAGAGAGATGCCTGGTGGTGAGCACGGTTTGGCTTTCACAGTGATAGCTTTTAGGAGGCTCCAGCCACTGTCAGGCAAAGTTTCCTGGGAATACACTCCCTGATGTAGTGAAACAAACATGCTCTGACTCTGTTGCTGGGTTAATAGTGCAAGAAAAGCAGAGGCAGTTTCCCCTTGAGACCTAAACACATTTTCACTTAAGTTATCAAAAGAAACGATAAATACTTTAATATTTTGCGAGGCTTAGGGAATCTTTAAAAATTGAGAGTCCTACAGAAGTGAGTATGAAATTCCACACCAATTCCAGCCTTCAAACCATCTCCTCCCTCCCTTCTACTAAACCCACATTTGCAGCATCCTACCTTTCCAAATAATAAGGGTTTTCCTGATAGAAGCATTTGTTTTCTTTTTCCATGTGGCTCAGGCGGCTGTAGTCATTTGGGTAAACAAAGGATAAATGAACCTGAACAGAGAAAAATAAAGTAAAACTCATAAATGCCAGACATCAGTCACAAGGTAACCCAGACATAGTTGCAGGGTAACCAGCCCTTTTTAAAGGGAGTAGGAGTTGCTCACTAAATCTTTGCCTCTCCAAGGCATGCAGTAGCAGGCTGTGAGAATGGAAAACAGAAGGAAGCATGCTAGGATATGTGCCTGGGTGTGTCTTTTCCTCCCTTTCTCAGCATCTGTCTGTCCATCTCTGTAACTGTGAGCTTAATTCAAATAACAGAGTGAGAACTAGGCGGGAGAGAGGTGGCCATGCCCTCCTGAAGAGATGTCAGGGGCTTTAGTGGTACAGTTCACCCCACAAAGAATGAAATCCTCAGCCACTGTGAGGTTCTGTGTGAAGGCAAGCTCAGCTCTTTGGTTTGAGGCCTGAGTGGCTCTGTAAGACACACACACACTTGTACCCTGGTGAGACACATGAGCAGTGCACAGCACTCATCTCCCTTTCCTTGACGTTGCCCTCTGGCACGTACTGAGATGCAGAGACCCGAACACATGATCAGATCAGCCCAGGAGCTTCAGATCGGTGGAGAAGCCCCGTGGTTAATGGGATCTCTCTCTCCTTCCTCCTTGTGTTCCCCTGGGCAAGCACCTGCTTAAGAAATAAAACTTACAAACTGGAGCCCCTGGTAGCGCTGCAGAGGAAATCCATTCACCAGGTAGCTGGGCTTGTAGGGGCAGTCGGGCAAGGCTCGGCGCACACGGGACTTGCTGAGCAGAGGCACTGGGAAGAGGAAACACATGGGCAAGTGCTGCAGGAGGAGCCCGGCTGCAACTGATGCACCAGCTTAGCTACTTCTGGCCCTGGTTTTTATTTATCCGTGTGAAATGGTAACAGACACATAAAGCAAACCTTGCACAACTCATCTCCTTACATCCCTCTAAGGTACTAGCACAAAAATATTATGCCTGGGGATGTTGTGTGAGTTGGATGTCAAGAAAGAGGAGCTGGGTTTAGTCTGTGCTTTGTCTCCTACAGCGACTGATACTGCAGCAGCCCCTCTCTTCTGCACCAGGAATAAGAAGACATGGCCTTGACAACTGTGGTGTAGGAGGACGATGCTTCTCAGCTGTGTCACCACACGTGCTGTGACAGGCTGCAGTTACCTCCTCAGCTGCTTTGCAAGTCTTACCTTCGTAAAGAGTGTCCCGGGGGTCAGGCTTCAACATGTCAGCCGGGTGTGCCTCGCTGCCTGCGCTGTCAGCAGGCCGGCTCCTGTGACTGGCCAATGTCTGCGGGATATGCCCGACCTCATCCATCTTTAAAAGCGTCTCGTCTAGAAACCAGAGAGAGAACAGAAGGGGGAGGAAGGGCTAATTTGTCCCTTGTCCCAAAAAGCACCTCTCTCCAACGTCAGCCTTTCCCAAATGGCTTTGCATTCATGGCACTAATGCTGTCTCCGGCACAGCAATGCCTAAATGGTGCTGATCAGGAGCATCACTGCAAAGACACTGCAGGAAGGAAAGGCTCTGACCCAGAAAGCTGGAAATACAGAAGCTGTGGGGTAGGAACATGGCTGTCACTGAAAGCAAACACACACAGGGATAAGTTATGGAGGAAAATGGCCTCCTGTCTTGGACGGACCAGCAGTGGTGTGTTGAAGAAGCCCCATGCTGGCAGGAATTAATGGATGCCTCTGTATCATTAGTATTGCATTTCTTTTAAAAGGAGATAAAAAAGATGAATGGGAGGAAAAACCTGAAAAAACCTTTTCCACCTGTGCTGGAAAAGGATCAGGACCCCGGGGCAAGGCCTTCAGTGGCTGAGGAGGATGTTACTCCAGAAAGGGAATAAAGACCCACAGTAAGCCAGGAGCAATGGGAAGCTCAGACTCAAGACTGATTATTGGTTACATTTTTTCTTGGTGCTGCTGCCATGGGACTTCATGTCTCCATAGATCTTACTCTAAAATGAGGGGAATTGAACAAATATCCATGAGGGAAAAAGCAACATGCTGCCAAGGGCACTAGTGTGCAGCTTTTGGGTACTGAACAACACATGAACCCAGAAGGAATGGGATGACATGATACAGCCAAAGGCTAATATGGAAGAGAGAAAAACTATATGGGCAGAAGGTGACAGATAAAGGTGAGACTGCAGCACTGTACCTAACCACAGAGGGATCTTCTGGGATGTCAGTCTTCTATTCTACACGGAATTAATAAGAAGAAAAGAGAAGAAGGAAAAAGGATGAAGATGGAAGACCTAATGGAAAGCCTAGTCCTGGCCAAATGGCAGGTTTCAGAAAATACAGCAGCAGGTTGTAATCCAAGACATAGCAAACAGATGTCTCGACTACATCAGGGAGTCTTCCATGCACAGAAGTGCTGGCATGGAAAGAACCCAGAAACATTGGAAGGCAACAGTAGTAGATATGGAAAGGGGGAATGCTGGCAGAGGAAAGTGATGCTGACAAAGCTAGGTAAGGGTAAACAGGACTAAGGAGTTCCTTAACTGATAAAGGCATCACTTGATGTGCTAAGAAGGGTTTACAAAACAGGAGGGACTGGACTGATGTGTTTGCTGCAATCCAGCAACAACTTGAAGAGGCTTGAGGCTAGTACAGAAGAAAGCAGCATCTCCCAATATCACTAGTGTATCCTGCTGTGTTCAGGACCCAGAGTGAAATCCCCTGGAAGTGCTACAGTGGCCCCCTCCCTGGTCATGTCCAGCTGACAGCACTTCCCCACAGCTCCCATGCTGTGGGCCTCACATTCCCCCTGGCTCTCAGCAAGCAAACTCCATCCTGTGTTACTCTCATATCTGGAACGCTTCTCACCCTTGCAGACTCTTCTCACTACCTCTAGACTTCCCTGGAATAACGTTCCAATCTTACTTCCAATTCTATTATATATGAGTCATACCCTTGTCCAGAAGTCTTTCTCCTGACCTGTCTCCACCTTTTTCTCCTAATGATCTGTATGCCTGGTATTTGCCTGGCTAGACTATGATTCATGGTGAAACACCACTGATAAGTTTTGGAAGAATGGGGAGGTGCTTGGGAAAACCTGTGATGAAGATACTTACTAGCAAAAAGGGAGAGGTATTGGGAGTCAATCACTCTGAACTTCGCCTCTGGGTCATTCAGTCTCCACTGGAACAGAGAAACACATTAAAATGAAGTGCTTATGGAGTTAACCAAGCCTGAAAAAAAGGAACAGGCACAAGATGTTTTTTTCACCAGATGGGTTCGCAGCTTTCCTCTTTCTCCCTGCTATGACTGAATTTACCTAGCAGCAAAAGACCAGGAATAAGCTGAGATCCCCCAGGACAAATCCAAAATGGGAAAGGACAAAAAGCTGCAATGGAGACCAGAGAGGGCAGAACTATCCCAAGTAAGCAGAGGAAAGGGTCCTGACATGTGGACAGGACTATCCCTCACAGAAGTAGGTAAGGGTTCTGGAAGGGATTAGATACATCTCATGCAAGAGGAGCTGAGGCCTGGGAAAGGAGGGGAATAGTTACAAACATCATTCCCAAGCTCTATGGGGATATATATACAGTATCATCATTTCCACAGACTCACTGCTACTTCCACATGGTCTGTTCCTCTGTCATCCTGCTTGTGCAGCACCTCAAAATAGTACCTGCCTGCAGCTGACAACCTGTGAAGAACAACGTGTCTGTCACCAGGAGCGTTTAGGAATATTTCTTAGCTTGTCAGCAGACAGTGAGTGGGGAGCAACCACACCCATGAAACAACCTAATTCTCAGGGTGAACGGGGTTAGGGCTGCCAAGAAAATCCAGATGCTGACAGTGAGATAGGTAGCTTTCCCTGTGCATCTGGAGCACTACAGACCCTTCTCAGTTAATGCTGAATAACTCCCTTTCAGTCTCGCCTGCTGGGTTTTGGCCTCTGGGAAACCCAGCCAATTCCAAGGCAGGAAG
Organism: Manacus vitellinus; assembly: GCF_001715985.3. Lineage (NCBI taxonomy): Eukaryota > Metazoa > Chordata > Aves > Passeriformes > Pipridae > Manacus > Manacus vitellinus. The sequence continues at coordinate 6,531,292 of NW_021940682.1, forward strand.
CTTGGAATATAGTTCATATAGAGGAGTCTGGATCTGCTGGTGGCTGCTTCCTCTGAGGAAGAAAAATTAAGTTTTGCATTCCTGCAGTAAATCAGCAAAGCTTTGGTAATACCTCAGAGTAATCCCTTTCTCTATATTGCTAAATTCTCCAGGACAAGCCTGGGTTCCTTTTCCTCATCCTTGTGATTTCCTGGCCATGTGCAAAGGTGGCTGGGAGCAAGGGACTTTGCTCACTCACCTCACCATCTTTGACTGCTGGCTGTGAAATTTCCCAAACTCTCCTGGTGCAGTCCACTCCTTCCCTGTCTGTGAAGAGATGGAAGATGCTCTAGTTAACATGAGTTTCTTCTCTTCTAATTGCACTGAGAATGATGAAGAGGGAAAATTGAGCTCTCTCTTCCCTCCAGTACCTCCTGGTAAGTTGTCTGTGAGATCCATCTATGGACAGACTTATGTCACTTAATCATGAGCAGGGGGCTGCCAATATGTAACTGGCTTAAGGTATGACATGTCATACCCATCTGGCATCTGTGGTGGCGTTGTCTGTAGTTGGGCAGGAAAAGAAACTTGAGTAGTCCAAGGAAGTATGTAAGTCAAGTCAGGAAGGTCTCCATTCCCACAGACACACTAAAGCCTGGATAGAAGAAGCCTTGTAGCATGCACAGTACCTTGCCTACACTGGCCAGCAGCTGGAGACCAGAGGTCTTTTCATCTGGGCTCAGCCAGAACTCGGCATTGTCATCCGCAGCAATGGCAAACTGAAACTCCCCTGTTGAGAGATGGAGGCAGTGAGTAGGGCTTTGGGGTAAGGGCTCATGCACAGAACAGATCCTGCTCCTCTAAAATGCTGTCTTTGCCCTTTTTCCTGGTGAGACCATAGTTTCCCTATTGATAATACCACCCTCACCCCTTTGAGCATCTCTGAATTTTCTAACTGAAAACAAACTCTACAGATGCATCTTGTTAACTGTCCTTCCTGCATCGGCTTCATCTGATGTCTAACCTGGAAAGCTAAGAAGTCTATGCAAAGTCTTACTGAATTCCTATTTTGGTTCCAGAGCAATTTTTTTGTGTGAGATGCTGTGTTTGGATGGAGGAAAGTGCACGTGGAGCCACAAAGGGAGTCAGGGGTGCTTGAGTCTCACTGTTCTGGGGATGGCAGCTGAGGGCCAGGGGACCACGAGAGGCGGGTGAGCTCTGGGCAGACACATGCAGCTGGCTGATACAGATGTCAGCTGCTGTCAGATGCTATTCATGCACCCGGGTAGCAGCAGGGACATCAATGATGTCATGTACAATCCCGGGCATGCGAGGGAGGGAGGGGAAGTTCAGGGATTGTTCGTGCCCACACACACGCCATGGGGCTGTGCATTCACGACAGCATTGTTATTTATCTAGCACTTCCCATCTGTTTTCTCCTGTGCTTTTCCTTTCCACCCTACAAGGGAGGCAGATGTGTTCCCACCCATGCCAAGGCCACGGTTAGTCAGGCACGTCACCCACATGAGGGACCAGGCATTGGGCTTGCCAGGGTGAGGTACGAGCGGTTCAGCACCGGGAGGGGAGTGAGGGAGGGGAGGGACAGGTGACAAGAGACGTGAGCAGTGGCACAGCAGCCTCAGAACCCTCACCATTAGTGAAAGGATGCAGGTAGCCAAATATCCGGAGGCCATAGTTGGTCCATTTTGGGGACACAGCCAACTTCTTCAGTGTAGTTCGTGTCTGAAGTGGAAGAAGAAAAAAAATTACCAAAATAATTTTAGATGTGACAGGAAGAAGGGGAGATATAAAAGTCCTGAGACAGGTGGGTAGAGGGAAGTACGAGGTTTGCTCTGAGAGGATGGGCTACAGTGTGTGATGGAGGCAGAGAGAAAGAGCAGGCCAGATGAGAACTGAACTGGAGCAGGTGCTGCTGTGGATGGGAGAGCTGCATGGGAATGCCATTGAGATGGTGGGGACAGGATGTGGCATTTGCTAGCTACTTGGAAGGAGAGTACCAAATACAGGGCTCCTTCACCGTGTGTCCAAGGCCTAGCAGGCCAGCATAAGAAAAATGAGCCTCCCTTGTGCAGCAGAAGAGCTGCCACCCTTGACACCTTGTGAAAATCTCCTGCTCCCTCAGCAGGAGGACAAAGGAAGTGGTTGAGAGGGAGGTGATGGATGCTTATGAGCAGCAGGACAGACAGATGATGGATAGAGATAGGGACAGGATGTGAAGGGAGCAGGGGTGACCCAGCTGGGAAGCAGAGCTGGGAAGTGTGGGGCAGCAGGTGTCATGGTCTTACTTACGTGAGGGAAGAGGGGGAAGTGCAGGTTTTTCCTGAGCTGCTCAATGGAGCCGCCGCACCAGTCCTCGAACACGTGCAGATTAGCCTGGCCCTGGAACTAGGAGGCAGAAGCAGGGCACCATGAATTGTTGCATCCCTCCCCTGTGTGCCTCCCCTGTCTTGACAGCCTTGGCCATGGCCCCAGCACTGGAGCACTTGAGAGAGCGAAGGAAGATGCCACTGCTGCGATGGGCTGGTCTGAAGGAGACACAGGTCCAGCCCCCCGTTTCTCATCTGCTGAGGGTTTGGGGTTGGAACACATGACTGAATAGCACCAGGAAACTGTGCTAATGCTTGGGACATCTCACTACATGGCTAGGGTTCACTCCATTAAGGAGGTGTTTAACCAGAGGTCAGTGCTCTGAGACAATACTGTGGAACACACTGCAGGGTGGCAATAGCCCCCCATGATGCAGCAGAGAAAGTGTAGGGTCCTACATTCTCCAAGAATGTGTTTTGGACTCTCTCACCATCCCAGGGCTATCTTCCTGACCTGAGGAAGAGGGACACACTGCAGGGGTGGGAGGGAGATGCCAGATCACCTTCTCAAAGCATGTCTTGAGATGTAAAGCTCATGGAGGACAGTGGGGACAGCGAGGCGGAGGCTCGGCAGGTGGGGGTGCAGATGTCTGTCCCCACTACGCAGCCACTCTGGTCAGGAAATGCTGTCAGTGTCCAACGGAGGCCTGGAGCACAGCTTTGTTGGGAAAAGCTTGCTGGCCACTGTGGGACTGCAGCAATACATTCCTCAATGGACAAACTTCCTTTTTGTCAGAGCCATTCGGAAGGGAATCACTGTCTGCCCCCCAGCAAAGTCCAAGCTCTCTGTCTTCGACCAGTGGAGCTGGGTGCTGAAACCCTCCTCACAGTACTGGCACCCAACAGTGGAGAATAAATAGGCTGGAGACGGTAGAAGCTACCTTAGATGGCGAAATGCTGAAGAAAGGAATAGGTTGCCTTGGGACTGGGGAGGTTTTGCAGTGGATGTCTTGCCTATATAAGGGCTATGTGAGCAGGGCTGGGGGAATGGCCTGAACAGCACCCAAATGTCTACAGATGGCAGCAAATTCTTAGTTTTCACTGGGGAGTCTCCAGCAGGGCTGCAGCAGCACAGTGGAGGAGGGTCCAACCCCTCCGTGCACTCCTGGCAGAGGAACTGCTTCCTGGATTTATTTTTCCCAGGATGGTGCGTTGGAGGTGCATTTTGAAATACACTGAAGGAAGGCTGCGGAGCAAACTTGGCTCAGCACCAGTAATGCTCCCTGTGAGCTGTGGACTTTAGTCCTGCACATGAAAGCCATTTCTGTATGCCAGGCAAAACACATCACAACCACTGCTGTTCTGGAGGGGTCTCTCATCAGCCCTCTCTCACTGGTGTCTGCACTGCCAGGGCTTGACAAATGTCTGCAAGCCCATGTCTACCCCCACTACTACCTCCTTCTCTTCTGACATCCCTTAGACTGGATTCTGCCAGACGAGAGGAAAAGCAGCAAGACAAAGTGGACGTAATTCCCCAGAGTGATGCATAAAATCGTAGCTTAGACGCACAGAGGGCTCAGGGTGATGGATGCAGCCAAGAGAAACCCAGGACTCTGCAGGAACTTGCGATACTAATAAATCACTGCAAGCGTGACAAACATTGAATTGGAATGTAACTGCTGTGCAGTCCCATGCCCCTTGGCCAAATCCAGGTTCACACCCAAGAGTCTTACACTACTTTTCTCAGCCAAATCAAATAATGACAATTGCTGTTTCTTATGGAACATGCAGTGAAGTGAACAGGCTGCGCTCCCACAGCGAGTCACTGCCAGAAACAGTCCTATGGCAGTCTGCTGCTACCTACAAGTGATGCTGGTTTTTCTTCTTAAAGAGTTGCTTGCACACTGCAGATAGCAGGCTCAGAGCCCTGTGAAACGTAGCACAACACTCCCACACCGTGGAGAGGCTGGCACTGCAGTCTGCTCCCGCCAAAGACAGACCCAGGGGATACTCCCAAAGCTCAAGACTGCAATGGAGCTGGGCTGGCTTTGGCATGGGGTAGCCCAAATGCAAACCCAGATATTTATTAGAGAAATCCCAAAAGACTGGCTAGACTTGCTCAAATGTTTGCAGAGGAAACTTGGACCACTCCCACTGCAATACAAGATTTTACTGCAGAGTTTGGCAGGATTAGGGAGAGGGCAGCCTACTAAAAAATAAGGCAGACACTACTATACTAGGTACACCATCAGTGGTGAAGGAGGTGTTCCCTGGGATTTGTAGCCTGACACTCCTGTCTCCAAAGTCTTTACGAAGTATTCTGGCAGGAGTTAATGAGATCACTTTGCCATCCTGTGCTCAGACTTACTAGAAATAATTAACTGGTAAATAATAAGTATTTCTTGCATGCAGTTTCAGAGTCTTTTCTAAATCAACAGATTTTTCTCCTGAGTTACAGTAGCCTAACTTACTTTCCGCTGCCTCCAAAAGGGAAAAGAACATTATTGACAGATAAGTGTTGGCTGCCCAAAGCGCTGCTCTGGGACTGAAAACTGAGCTAGGCTTTAATTTTAGGGCCCCAGAAGTCATCAGTCTAGCAGCTGTTTTGAAACCCTATCACCTCTGTCCCTCCAACTCAATCCATGGCTGTCCATTGCAGGCAGCTGAGAAATTCCTCTGTTTGCTATATGTGTCTCCTCTGGAATATGCAGTAACAGTCTCCTGCTTGGGGCTTTTGCAGATTGTAGTTACAGATAAGCATCACCATCATTCCCAATTCATGCACACAGAAAAGTCAATGGATTTTCTAAAACATGGCTACTAAGTCTGACTTCCCAGCTTAGAACTACCTGGCCCTTTTTTTCAAAGGAATGGAAATTTAGGACCTGGCAAGCGATAAGACAAGTGCCCCTTAAAAACACCTGCTTTGCAAATTCTGGATAGACTGATTTGGCCAGAAGCAGGAATAGAAGCCAAGAGTATGGGTTTTCAATGGGAGTGTTTTTACGTGACCTGTGCCTTCCCATTTGGAGGGCAACCCCTGCTCCTCAGCTTCCTCCCTGTCCCAACCCCACCTTATGCTGCTTATGTCCACCCTGGCTGAAATAGCAGCACTGCAAGAACCCAGCTCAGATCCAAAACGGGCACAGGTCGTGCACCAAGGGCACCGTCAGCACAGGGTGAGTGTGCCCAGGAGCTCATGCACAAGAGCTGTTCTGCCCAAGGAGGTCTGTGCAGGTCGACACCCTCCGGAGCACAACACCATGGGCACACAGTGACCCAAAGGAAGGGAGAGCTGGACCCTAACAAGTGCAGGGAGGGGAGAGCTGGGACAGGCCTTTGCTTCACTGCTGATGCAGTGGCCTCCATGTCTTTTTGGAACGTGGTTGGTCTCTGAGCACCAGTGCTGACCCTTCCTGCTGAGCATGCTGAAATAATGCCTGCCTGCAGCCCTGGCTTGGTATTAAGAGATTTTAGTATTTCTGCTTCCTTCTAGTGAGAAATTTTAGATTATCAGCCCCTGCTAGAAAAACAGACCATAGAGGAGGATCAAGCACACAAGAGCCCAGACCTCTCTTTCTAGCCCAAATCCTATCATATCAAAACTGCCTGGAGGGGGGTGGCACCACACACCCAAGGGCTCCTGGTGAGCAAGGAGCCCAAGGAAGAAAGGTCAGGGCAAGCAGCAAAGCTGGGAGGATTGCAGCAGCAGAGACATGGCCTGTTGCCTTGTAACTGGAGCTGGATGGAGAAGAGAAGTCTTTCCTAATTTAATTCTGGGTGGCTCTGGCATCACAGAGGCAAATCAGCTGCGTGGCTGCACGCAGCCCAGGGAATGCACAGCACCGGGGATGATAAACAGGGCACAGAGAGGGCCTGAGCCTGGGAAGAAAGGCGACATTGTGCTGCCAACTAGAAACTCCTGAGTTTATAAGACTCCTCTGTCTCTGCAGAGTGGCTGTGGCCCCTCCTCCTGCTTGGCCCAGCTCCCCTGACTGGGTGACATTCAGCCTCCAGCAGCTGGGCTTGGCTGCACGCTCTGCTGTGCTGGGCACTTGTGCGAATCCATCAAGACAAGTTAGTTACACAGGCCCCCTCCCTGTCTGGATGGGCAGGAGTGGGCAAGGAAGGGACATCAGCAGGGACAGAGCAAGCAGCAATAGCTCTGTCTTTCAGTCTTCTAATGAAAGGATGCTTTCTCTTAGGGCAGGTTCGGTAGCAGAACAATACCCCAGCACAGTGCTTTGGTTTTGTACAGCACCTATGCACCTATACAAGTGCTGCCTGCAAGGGGCTGCGCTCCTGGACACCCCTCACAGAGAGAACAAAGTCCTGAGGCTGTGCAGACATGACAGAGGGGAGGACATTTTAAATGCACCCCAGTGCTTTCTCCTCTCAGAGCTGTACAGAAGCTTTTGCAGAGGCAAATGAGAATGATGAGGCTAACCAGGTTTTTCTGAAAATCCTCCCACCCCACAGCAGTGTCAAATGGTGACACTCATGGTCCCAACAGTGCAGTTTTGCCCTGACAATAGCCAGGCACCTTTCTGAATTAATTAAACAAGACATCCGACATCTCTCCACCCTGAGGAGGCAGTGGGAGATGCTGGAAGCTGGAAGACTTTGCTGTGGTGCCTGGAACCGACAGTAAGGGTAGGGACCATCATGTGCACAGGCACCTTGAGGAGCCCAGGTGTGAGGCTGAACCCTGCCTTCCCCCAGACACAGGGTAAAAATTCATTAGGGGTTTCCTATGCGCACACTTTCCCGCCACGTTATCCAAGGCCGAAGACTTAAACTGCTTGTTTCATATCCTGAAACTGAGAGGGGGGAAATTGAAACCTGCCTTTTTTTGGACATACTGGCTTGCCAGCTCACCCTGCAACCCTGTTAATTATTTATGTTTGTCAGGAATATATCTCTCTATTCAAATAAAGCCCAGTTCCCTGACCTGTGTCAGGCAACCTGGTGCCCCTCACCCCAGGTATCAGGCTGCAATTAAGTTATTACAGATGCCACAGGGAGGGCACAATGGTATTACAGACCCTGGGTAATTAATTTGGGCAGAGTCACAGAAAAACTTAATCCCTAGGTCAGGAGAAATTTCAGCCAGTGGTTAAGAGGACAGCAAGCAGCTCTATACAGAGCTGTGTCCATGGATCCCTCTCCATCACCTGCAGCTGGTGCTGGTGAACTGCTGGCCTCTGCAGTCAGGGTGACTCTGCTGACCCTCTGGGTACAGACACTTCCTGCAGCAAGGGCAGGAAACGTTGCCTTATAGAGTCAAAGAGAAAACTGTCCAGGCCACAGCATGTACCTCACCAGCTGCATCTCTAACCCAGTGAAGGCTCATTGCACACCACAGCCGCCTGCTCTCAAGACTTCTAAGAAATCCCTAGGAGGGGATCAGAGACACAGGGCAAAGCCTCAGAGAAGCTGGGGGATGCCATGCAGAGCCTGCCATGGGAGAGGGGAGCAGTACATGCTCCTGACACCCCTGTGCACCCCTGGCCTTCGTGTCCCACTGGTTCTCAGCCAGCAGCTGCTCACCTGCGAGGCAGCCCTGCCTGCACACTGCCCACACACTGCCTGCACGGCCCTGCAGCCAGAGGAAGCCCCCAGGCTCCAGCTGGAACCGGCACACCAGAGCCAAGGCAGCAGAATAGATCAGTAGTCTGGTCTGGTTCTGGGCACTGGAAGGTGACTGGTGCTGGCTACTTCCAGGAAAGCTTTAGCTCATGCTGCGGGGACATGAACTGCTCATTGCAATGCTGGAGGGACACACTTTTCCTCCATCACCAGTGACAATCTCATCCTGAGCACAGGGCCAGCAGCCGGCTCGCTCCACAGGGGAGCTGCAGAGGCCCTTTAATTTGTGCAGGTCTCTAATCACCTTGAGGAATTTAGTGAGCCAGTTCCATTAGCTAAATGCCCCCAGGCTGGTGGGCCTCTCATTAGAAGCAGGTTGCATTGCTCCCTTATCTGAAGAGGAATGATGAGATAAGGGAGCAGGGGAGGAAAGAATAAACGAGGCATGAAGGAAACAAAGGGGGTGTTTACCTCAGTCTGTAAGGGTCACCAGAGAAGGCCTCTGTTCATTGAAGTGTCACTGAAGTGGAGAAATCTCTATGTATGACACACAGGGGTTGGATTGCAAATGCCAGAGCAAGAGCGTGACACTTGTGCGTGCCACAATCATGTATTCTCTTGTCGAATGCTTGGCCCTACGCACCCCAGACCTGAATAAACTTCACTTTTCCGGAAGGCAGTGGGCTGCCTGCTCTCAGGGAATTGTAGGTGGGTGCTTGGTGCCTTGATGACTAGTGCAAAAACCAAATTATCTGGAATCTGGACACACCTGTCTTTCCAGATGATTACTGAGGTCTGTAAGTGTCATTAAGCAGAGAGGGGGTGATAGGGGACAGAGCTCCCATAAAGTGAATTAATTTCCAGGCAGATGTCCCTGCCTTACATTCTTGCTGTACAAGTCTCTAGCTACACTTCCCTCATGCAAAACAATGGAGAAAAGCACCCACCTCTGGCAACCATGGGACAGGGTTGTCCACAGCCGCATAATTTGATTTATTCCTCCCAGGTCTTTGCAGCTCTTGCTTCTGAAATACAAGTAGAGGAAACTCAAAGTAACCCAATAAATGACACAGCACTGACATCTAAACAAGAAGGCTCAAACCTGGTTACAAGAACATATGAGAAAATAAAACAAGTTCTCAAGCTCCCTTTCCAAAGGACAGGCCAGTTATCATGGCCATAGTGGGGTGAAAATGCTTGTTTGACAGCACATTTCAGGTGAGCTACTGAGGGAAAAGGACATCAATACTTTATAACAGCTTGTTAACACAGAGTTAAAACTTAGGTCATTTTCTGGTGGTTTTTTTTCCCATCCTTGTTTCAAAAATGTCCAAGCAATAGTTCTTCCAACACTGCCTTTAGGCAAAAGTACCAAGACGTGCTTCACTAGAGAGCAGCAAACTCTCTCCTGATCTTTCATTTCTGCTTCTGTCTTGCTCATTGCTACCTTCCTGTGCCACAGATCCAGTCAGCTTCAGCCCACTGCTGTGGCTTAGTACATCTAAAATAACTTAACTGACTGCACTGGAGTCATTGTACATTCATATTGCTGTGAGTCAGCTCGGATTTTGCCCCGTGGCGAGCTCTCTTTCCTGCATGAAGAGAGAGCTGTCTCTTGGGGCCAGCATCAGAAAGGAAGGTTTGCCCTTGTAAATGTTCAGAAGGCATCCCAAATCTCCTCACCTGGTGTCCTGGCTCCTGTGGATAGTAAAACTGAAGGCTTGGGTCCCCACCTGGGACATTGGTGTCTGACTGAACCTTAGCCAGTTCCCTCCAGTTTTCATATCCTGTATAGAGGAAACAGAAAGAGGTGTCAGAAAACATCTAATAAAATAAACCACCACAGTTATCAGAATAAACCAGTTCTTTCCAAGGCTGAGAGACCTCTAACTCTCTGAAATTGCCTGGCAGAGACCAGGAGTTGTTTATGCTACTTGGAGTTGGCAGACCGATACGGAGAGAGAAATTGCCTTTATCTTCCTCAAAAGCTCTTCCCTCCTTCTTATTAATACTTATATTAAAGATTCATCATAGTTTCAAAACACGTCAGAGACTTCATTAATCACCATAGGACTGGGAACCTCTTTGTAGATTACTCACATAATCCCAGTGGTCAAACTAAAGAACATCAATTTTTATTAACTAGCAATGTCAAAGAAAAATAAGACAATAACTAGATTACTAATTAATTTAACCATCAAAAGCATATTATTCGTATATATTATTATTTTATTTACACAGTAAAAGCTATCAATCCTCTCTTCTTGAAGGAAATTATGGCAAAGAATGCTGCAATGTCTAAAATATTAGCATCCCCTCCCCTCCCAGTCTGCTCAATCCAGAGGTGAGGATCAATCTTGATTTCCTTCTACAACTCTGGCGGCCTCCTGGGCTTAGAAGGGAAAAGATGAGCAGATGCAGCATAACACTGTAGCTCCCTGTGACCACTGCCCATGTCACTGATAAGACAGTGCTGGTGAGCAGAGCCTCCCAACAGTGCTTCAGTGGCTCACACCATGTGGTTTTCAGATTTGATAAACACTTTGGCACTTAGTCAGCAACTAACCAGCCTGCCAGCACCTCAGTGCTGTGCCCACACCACATGACAGCTTCATCATGAAGGGCAAGTGCCAAAACCTCCACAAGTCCTAACCCATTCCCAGCTGGTTGCAAACCAACTCAACATCCATGTACCAAGGAGCAGAGCCAAGCTCTCTACCCACTTTCTTTAAAATTGGAAATCATCCTCAAAGCTCTGGGAGGTCGAGAGAAGTTGGCTGTATGTAAAGGGAATCATCCCATCATCTTCAAGTCCAACAAACTTAGACAAATGGTCTGAGCCCTCTGCACCGTTCTTGCAGCCAGAAATAGCAGGAACATGCTCTGAGGATGAAGAACAGCCCACTTCTGGGGAAACATCTGCATACCCATCTTCAGTCAACTCACTCATCTTCCCCTGGCCAATTATTGCACCTACAAACTGAGTTGAAAAACTCTGTCTTTCCTTACTCATGAATCTGGGTCCTATGGAATCTGGCAGAGGTGAGTAGAAAAGTGAAGATGTTGAAGCTGCCTCCTATGATCTGGTGACCAAAGGGGACAATTACTGAGAAGAAAGTGCAAGAAGTGTGGAAAACATGAAAGTGGTCACAGATACAACGGAGAGACAAGACTCGAGACAACTAGGGTGTTCTGCTCTCCTGATGTGGGCGTTGGCTTGGATGTGTGAGTTTTGTTCGGGCCCCCTTAGATGCTGAACAGTCACAAATTTCTGATCTAGATCATCCCATTCCCAGATTTTGATTTGAAGCTATGCATTTCAGTTTATGGCTAAAAATATCAACATCAGCATTTATCTTCTGCAGAAGATTTTTCAGTCAGACGCTGTGTGATTAATCTACTGATTAATGCAGTCAAGCACATCTTGTGCTTCAAGGACTGACTGCCATGGGAAAGAAGGAGAAATTCTGGTGTCTACATAATTTTATGTGTAACTGGTGAGTTTCCACATTGTTCAGAGCAATGAGACAAAAACCACTGTTTGTGAGTGTCCTGCAGTTGGACACATGGTCCCACTTGGAATGGGGCTGAAACAGACTTTGTAGTTTGTGTGAAATTCAGGACTTGCTACTTTGAGGGCTCATCATATTAGTGGGAGAGCACAGCAGGTTGTTTTTGGTTTTTTTTCAGAAGGGAGACCCAGAATCATAGAATATCCTGAGTTGGATGGTACCCACAAGGATCATTGAAGTCTCACTGGCTAAATAAGGGAGGAACCAAGTAAATCAGGAAAAAAATAAAACAAGGGCAACAAAAGTCAATTCAGCCCTAGACATTCACTGAGTGAGGACGCCGAGAGAGGCAGGTTTTCTTCTTTTGTGCAGGGGGGAGAGATTATTTGGTTTCATTGTTAAACTCAGCACTTCACTGCCCTGTGGAATAAGCTCTGGATGAAGCATTGGGAACCTGCTTTTCCTGGGAAGAGGATGTTGGCCACCACAGGCAGCCACTCTGGCTGCTCCTGCCCATGGTTGGCATGGAGCCTGCCTTGCAGCAAACACAGAAGCCTGGCTGCACACCAGTGCCATGGCTGACATTTCTTTGACCCCTGGAGAAGAGAAGAAAGGGAGGCAATTCTCTGTGTTGCACAAATATTTACCTAACGCTTACATCAGCCAAACATGGAAGAGACAAAAGAACTATGAATTAATCTGGAGGCAGTGATTTCCTTGCTGGGTATAATTTGTGCTTTGGCAAGTTAATTCTCCAGTATGGTAGGAAATGATTTTCAGAAAATAATAGGATAAACCCTCCTCTCAGAGAGAGTTCTTGGCACTCCAGTTCCTTCTAAAAAGATTGGCTTTTCCCTAGCGATCTCCACTGGACACACTGGCTTTGGAGGACCTGGCTTTGTACGTGCTTTCCTCGCTAGGAGGAGAGGGCTGTAGAAAAGAGACAGATCTCCTCCAGCTTCCTGCAGTCAGAACACCTCCAGAGGCCAACTGCTGATGAAGTTTTTCTCCCCAACACAGGTCACAGGATTCAAGACATTGCCTTTCAGGTATGTATCCACTCCTGTGCAACAGCTGGAGAGTGAAGCCGTTGGCTACATCCACTGCTCTGTCTCAAGAACATCTGAGCAAGGTTCAGCCACAGGTTCAGCCTGTCCTCAAGCTCTCCATGAGCACTGCTCAGCAGCTCAGCTGGCCCAAGCACTCCCTTGATGGCTATTTTTAAGTCAACAAGACTACGCCTGGAAAAAAGCAGCAGTCTAGAACTAAAATACCTCAGCAAACACTTCAGTGTTACCAAGAAGGAACGCCAGAACTATTAGCTTTGATGGTTTTGCTCCAGCCCCTCTACAAAACCAGTTCTGGTTAGGATGGGAAAGGGCAGAAAAAACCATAAAGTAGGAAATCAAAGGCCTGGGAATAGCCTGTCTCACAGTCAGGTGAAGATGTTGGTCCAGGTTTTGTTGCCATTAGTCTGTTAGACAGATGCACCAGCCAGCTCTTGGTCTTCCTCTCTTCTGAGGATCACTTCCCAAAGCATTTCCCATCACCTCCCAAAGCACACCAGTTGTTTACCAAGGCTATTTTTTCACCCCAAACACCTCCAAGGAAGGCAACACTGACGCAGGCACAGCTTGCCAAAAGCAGCAGCCAGCCTTGCTGCCACAGACTCTGCCCTCCTTGGCATAAGGACCAGCCTCCCCACAGCCACAACGAGATGATTCAGAGCAGTGATTCACTCAAAATCCATCCCACAGGAAAGAAGGGTACATGGCTTTCTGATGGGCCACCTTGCCCAGCCGAGCTGCCTGGTGGCTACACAAGCACCACAGCACAGTCCAGAGAGAGGGATGTCACTGTAGCCAGAGCAGTATCCATGTTTCCAGCACTCTGCAGTTGCACCATGCATGGTGTGACATCAGATCTTCCCCTTCCCCATCCCTGTCTGCGACGGCACAGCAGGCACCAGGGCATGGTAGATGGGGAGAGTTGTACAATTTTGTGCCGAGACTGATCAGATGAGCAAGAAGACATTCTCAGAGACACTGTAGAGGGACAGAAGGGCAGATAGGTTCATGGAAATGGCAGGGGTTTTGCCCAGAGGGCATCCAAATTGTGTTTTTTATCCTCACTCCAACCTCCAGAACATTTTCCCTATATCTACAACCAGGCACTTGGCTGACATCCTTTCCGCAAGCAGATTTGAACCTTTCTTTCTTCTTCTGTGCTCTGGTGGTCCAAGGTTCAAGCCTCATAGGGATCAGCCAATGCCCAGAACCACGAAGGTTCTTCTTCAGGGAAAAGTCACCCTTTTTGTCCCTGTTCCCATCAGAAACATCTGGCAGATGCCTGATGAGGACCCAAATGCCCACCAGGGTTGACCCTCAACTGCCCCTCTGGATTCAAGATGGGAAGCCCCCAGTACTTGAGCTTTCTTCTGGAAATAGAGGCAGGTGAACACAAAAGAAAGGCAAAGAAGTTGAAGTGGAGACTGAGACAGATGCTGCATCCTACAACAGAAACCCACACAAGAGGCAGCCGGTCTGGAGCCAGTTGCCCACAGAGCCAGTGAACCAACCATTAAGAGACAGAAAAGCTGTAGCAAGAGAAAATAAGATGAAGATGATTCTCGACATGGCCCTGGTCAGGGCCCAGGGCCATGTCTGCCTCTCCTCAGCTATGCAATGCACTTGAAGCCCAGCTCAAGAGAGAGAAAAAAAAAAATTAAAAAAGCAGAAAGCCACAGCCAGAGATAACAGGCAGCAGTACCCAGGGAGCTATCAGGCCTCGGGGCAGGAGCGTGACCAGAGCTGCTCTGTGTATTCAGAGATTAGATCCACCAAGCCACTGTTGTGCCCCGGGCCCCAGACAGCACTCGATGTTTCAATTAGCCTGCAAAGGTAGCTGGCAATGGTGCAAGGGGGAAATCCCAGCCTCACTCAGGTGATCGGTTTCCCCTCTGAAGGATGAGATTTGATTACTCTGCTGTTGTTACTGTTGCTTACATAGCTGCAAATGCTATTAACACCCACATAATATCCAGCCCTTTTGCAACCCTGCTAAATGATTTTACTCAGCAGCCTCAGGAAAGAGCAGGTCCACTGGTTTGGACAAAAAGCATTTTAATTCTTATCTGAGATCCTGTTCCTCTTCTTTTTGTTGCCAGGACAGGGCAAGAAAAAGACTTGGCAGGTATGAAGTAGGGTTATGTTCTTCATTACCCACAGACTCCTCACCATGGCTTTATGTTTTAATCCTCTGTTGGATAGTCTTATTTCTCCTCTTATTCTGACTGAATATTTTCAACTTACTGTTATTTGACAAGACTTCAGCGTGATTTGAGGTCTTTCTCAGTATCAGTCCTGGGCTGAACAGGTATGCAGATGCAGTACCCAATACCCCCAGATATTACCACTATGTGCCTCACAAACATACTAGTCCAAAAAATGCTGGAGAATGTTGCTTAAAACTGAACATGACACAGGAGCTGAACTCAGGGAGCTATTTGCAGTCTCACACACATATGCACCAAGCCTCCTGCCCTGAAAACAAACCTCAGCTCCACCTCCTGCCTCAGTTACCCTCATTTAGATTACACCCCCCTCACAGAGGCAGTGCACTGGGAGCACCTTCACCCTGCCACATGATGCTATGCACCAAAAGCAGTGAGGCTCTAGTCCAGCAACAAAATACTTCTGGCCAGTGAGATCATGGGGACAAGCTGCCATGCTGTGCTATACACCCGAGGCAGCACGGATTCATGGCTGCAGCCCAAAAGCAAACATCTCCTTGTCATCTGGCCCAGGCAATGCTGCATCATGCTCTGGGGAAGAGGATATTTAGAGAGTTTGACACACCTTTCATGCACCCTGACCAGAGCAAGCCCTACTGCAAGTGCCACACCACAGGGGAAGCAACACCCACCTCCTGGTCCATCACACACACAAAGGCAGCCCCACAACACCAAGCGTAGAAAAGCATAAAGGTGTCGTGTAAACTGACCTTCTAGAAACAGAGATGTAAGGGAGGGATACAGTGAAAAGGGACAGCCAACAGTTTCTGGACATAAGGGTGAGTGAAGGTTAGGTCAAGTCACGAATCACAGACAGGGTCAGAGAAACTACCAAAAAACCCTCATTCAAGGGTAGACCCCAGAGATTCTCTTTGGTTACTTATTTAAGTCAACAAAAGGCATAAGCAGAGATGAGTGAACTCCTTGTCCTCAGGTCAAGATCAGAACAACACTCCTGGAGTTAAAAGGATTCAAGAAGCTATGAAACCTGATGTTACAGAGGGAGCCCTGCAAACCTTTCCATTTCTGGTTAATGCAGAACCCTGCAAATATGACTGTAGGGATAAAGCACAAGTTAGAGCCCATGTGAGCAGAAATAAATTACTCCATTCTTCCTCCAGGTACAACTCTGAGTCACTGCTACGTGAATGGCTTTGCAAACTGACAATAAGCTGCAGAACATTAAAAGTACGTGAAGTTTGATGGAGGAACAGGCAGAGCACTGCACTTGAGAAGGACTGGAAAATGAGTAGACATAACTACCCAGGACACTAATGTAGTCTCACTGCCAGACTCACCCACCAAATAGTACCTTGCTGCTGTTGCCCTCTAGGTACAGGAAATCTATTTCATGCAGCAAGGGAGGAACTGACAAGCAATGCTTGGGGCACTAACAGGTTTTGTGGAAAATATAACTCAAATCTTGCTCCTGCCACTAAAATTTTCCATTGCCCTAGTTAAATCATGAAATCCACTTATGCCGCAAAATTATCCAGCAAATATTACCTGCCTCCTGAAAGTCCAGTGAGGATACACATATGGAGATGCAGAGCTGGATTTGAGTGAGAAAGCCCATGATGTTCCTGGCACTATCCTTCAAAATTATGGGGCTGAGCTCCCAAGTCAGCTCCAGAAATGCCCCTGTTTCAACTAGAGGAAAACAACTGCCAACTATTGCTTACCTGCACTTGCCATGCTGAAGGCAGAGGAGGTTCAGGAGTTCATGCCAGTGTGGAAGGGGGCATGACCCGCAGCCAGCTGAGGTGCTGGCCACAGAGAGCCCTTTGGCTGTGCCCCTGTAATCCCCCGCCCAAGGTGACCACTGCCAACAAGAGCCCTGTGTCCTCAACTGCCCATCCTCACCTCTCCAACTCTCTCTGCAACTTAATTCCTCCTCCGCTTCCTCTCTTCTGACTCTGCAAAACTGCACTAAGGAGTCCTGAAGGATTAGACTGGGGAAGAGGAAAGAGCAGAGCACTCTTGTTTTTCAGGGCTAGGAGGCAATATTGACTCAAATGAAGATTGAGCAGAAGAGCACCTACTACTGCTTTCAGGAACATAAAATAAAAGACCATGATTTTGGCACTTCTAACTTCCATGCAAAGCAGGAAGAAATGTTTTCTACTCTGCTACTCTTTTGCAGTATTCCATGGGCCCTCTTAACCACATAAAGCACATGCCAAAGCTTTTGAATCATAAAATATGTTTTCAACATAGTGGCCATGATAGCTGTGAAGTTAAAACCCTTAACTGCTGGCAAGCTCAACTCTTTAATTTACAGAATGCATGGCAACTGTCCTGCAATTATGGTGCACTTGTCCCTGAGACACTGTGCTGCACACAGGCTGATGCTGTATCTGCCTCTTTGGACAATACTGCCATCAAAAGCAGTCTCTCCATTTTTACAGTCTTCATGCACAGCAATAGATTTCTCAAAACAGCTACAGTCAGTGTCAAAAAGGGCTGATTCCAGGCCCAGCAAGAGTAAAGGTATTTGAGCAGTTCTCACCACAGTCTCATACTTACCAAGCCAGGCTTCTGCCAGTCATTGTCTTTAAAACACAGGATTGGCATCAAACCATTTACTCATGGGAGATCAAGATTTGGTTTGCTTGAACTTCAATACTTGCAGAGCTTGGAAAAACCAGCAGGTTGTCAGAGAAGCACAGAGTCGGGTGTTTTTTAGACAAGGTTAAGTTTTGATTTTTATTCCTGCTTTTAAGATCAAAATAATTTGCTCCTTTGTGGACTCCAGTTTCATGCTTTTCTCTACCTTTTTTTTACCCTGCCTTTTTTTTTTTTTTTTGTGAACTGTGATATTCGGCATTATTTTTGTTTTAAAATACCTTTAATCCTGGAACATTTGCATGGGTTTCTAACAATTCACTCCCAGTGACCACATCCTCAACTGCTGACTCACACCATGCAGTCTGTCTTATTTTATTTTTAATAAAAATAATAATAACAACTTAAAAAATTCCTACCTAAACCTCAAGGTGATTAGCATGAAAAGCAGATGTTCCATCTGGTTATGATCACTGCAAGTGGTATTCCTGGCACTCTCCCTTCATCTGGAGGCACTGGTGAAGCCAAGCCCTTACAGACACAAGAGGCAATAAAGGCCTGTTCCATTGAGGTAACAAGTTAATTAAAGTTAAAGTTTGCCTCAATTTATCTGTACGTCAGCGCAACAAATCATACACAGGGCACCTGGAAACACACCTGGCAGGCTTCCTGCCTACTTTAATTCATATGTACTGCATCACCATTAACAGCAGTAAGGACTTCTTTTGCCAAGAGAAGCATGTTTCTAAATGCTCTCAACTATGGACCAATCTGTTGATGTCCATGGTATCCGCACAAATGCAATTAATAGGAAGCAACATACGTAGGGAGCTTCCCTCCCCTGAGCACTGTGAGGTACCTAAAAAATATATAATGAAAGAAAATGGCAATTCTGTGCTCAGCGGTCTTTGCCATCTGTTTTTATTTCTGCAATGAGACTGTGCCCAAGAAAGCTCAACGAGGTCATCCATGAAGCTTTCAGGAAGCTTTGGTAAGTGCATTTTTGTCAACTGGTCCAAACACTGCAGCACACAGACTGCTCAAAGAGCTTTCCAAGATTTATTTTTTTTACACAGGAGCTGTCTAAGATGTGAAGCTGAACATCAACTGAGCAACAGACCTTCAAGTCAACCCTTGTTACTGCTTTACCAAACATAGCTAATGCATTATTTTTTTATCCTGGATGGGGATTTTCCTCTAAAGACTCAACAGTTTGCCACTTCCATGTAGATGCAGTATTCCCAAAATATCTGCTTGCAACTTGATTTTCAGTCAAGTTCAGTGGAACTTTATGGTGTAGACAATGTCATTTGCTGCTTCTGTGAGAAAACCCCCACACCTTATTTATTTCTCTAATTGTCATTTCTATTTGCCATTTTGCTCAAAGCTGTTGTAGCCATTTTCCTCCCCTGAATTCACCCACTCCTGCTGAAATGTGTTGTTTCCACAGTCTCTGTGAGCACTGCAACAAAATTATTACCCTATTCTATTGCTTTCAGCAGTGACTGGAGGCAGTCTAGGGATGTCACTAAGGCAAGAGAAAAATTAAGATAAAGAACAGGCTGGGCAAACATCTGCCAGAAATAGTGCAGGTAGCATTGACCTCACCTCAAGGCAAGGAAGCAAGCTGAACCAACACTCTTGCAGGCCACTCCAGAAACACTTTACTATTTGTTTAAGTTTGCCTGTGTTCTTGAGCAGAGCAGAATGACTGTTCTTCCCACGGCTCTGTATGGGACACTCTACTCTGACACCACCCAAAGACAGAGACACCTCTAAATGGGGGACAACACACCAGTTCTCCAATAGCTATGCTGAGGGGTAATCAGAAGAGGTCATACTGATGAACACAAAACCCAGAGAAATATAACAAGTCTTTAAAAATAACAAAGAGGAACTGAGTGCAGTGGCTGAGGTACTGCTTTGATATAGCTTTCTAGATATGTCAGATTAGAAACAATTTGATGATTGGATTTTGAGTCAGATGAAGTTCTTCTATTAATGTTAACATGCTTTGGATGAGGCTCTAAAACTACTCCAAGAATGTCAGGAACTTGGATGCAATCCCTGTGTGCAAGTTTATTTCCACAATTCAGATTCAAAATTCAAAACTACGACTTTTGGTTCAGACTTACATGTCACATAGATTGGTTTGGGTTGGAAAGAACCTTCAAGATCATCTAGTTCCATCCCCTCTGCCATCGGCAGGGACACCTTCCAACTAGACTAGGCTGGTCAAAGCCTCATACAGTTGGGCCTTCGACACTTCCAGGGATGGGGCATCCACAACTTCTGTGGGCAACCTGTTCCAGTAACTCACCACCCCCACAGGAAAGAATTTCTTCCTGATATCTAATCTAAATGCACACCCTTTCAGTTTCAAGCCATTCCTCCTTGTCCTATCACTACATGCCCTAGTCAAAAGTCCCTCTCCAGCTTTCCTATAGGCCTCCTTTAGGTACTGGAATACTGCTGCTATAAATACAGTTGGATGGTGATTAAAATGGCAGCAAAAACCAACTGGAATATTAGAATATTCTTCAAGAATGTCTGAAATTTTTCAACAGATGCTGACCACACCAAATCTATGCCCAAAGCTTCATTTGGCCTCTAACCCGAAATGTCTTCAGCTGTCTTTGCAGAGGAACTCTGCACGCACCTCTCACCTAACACCAGCATCACTAATTAGCAAAGGTAAGATTTGTAACACTGATTTCCTCTGAATTCTCAACAAATGCCGACTGTTAGTCAGGGCAGACAAACATAAGATGGACTAACATTTTAAGAAGTTACAGAAAACCCTATGCCTTTAAAACCATATCAAGCCTCAGAGTACTAAGGGGCAAGGGCATGCTTGAGCTCCTCCATGACACAGGCTCAAAACTCACATGGACAAAACAAGCTGCCAGTCCTCCCTTCAGGCATCCTGCCTCCAAGCAAATGCCTGCTGTGCAATGGGATGGGCTGCAAAGCACAGACACTTGCTTCTGAGACAGCTTTATTTACACAACATGGGTTGCTAGGGGGAAAAATCAGGGTTGTGTAAACTCTCTTTATAGAACTCTTACACAATGACATAATTCCAAAATATCAACTTCTGAAATACTGTTTTTCCTCTCTCTTGACTAAATCCCACGTCAATGGCTTGCTTTGGGTCTCTAATCAGCCTGTGCAATACAGTTAACAAAAATCACTAAGGAAGTGGGAACCAAGAGGAGTTCACAGGAACTACTTTTTGTCTCGTGGAATCATAGAATATTCTGAGTTGGAAGGGACCCACAAGGATCATTGAATCCGACTCCTGGCCTTGCACAGGACAACCCCAAGAATCCCACCATGTCCCTGAGAGCCTTGTCCAAACGCTTCCTGAACTCTGCCAGGCTCGGTGCTGTGACCACTTCCCTGGGGAGCCTGTTCCAGTGCCCAAACACCCTCCAAGCTAACCCTCCACTGAGATCAAAAAAAGGGCCTGTATTTACAGTTACCCTAGTTTGCTAAATCACCCACTGTCTTTGAGAGAATTTGGCATAACTTAACCAGTTTGCTGAATATTTCCAGCCTGCTAAACCAGGACAGACACCACTCACACTTGGCACTATTTTTTTAACGTTGTGTGTTTCAATTTAAAACTTTTTAAACAAGACTTAAGAGATGCCACAGAAGGAGAGGGAAGAAGAACAATTCAGTTTGCTCTGTAAATGTGCTCTTAAAACTTCATTGGTTTTGAGCATCCCAGGGCTCCTCTCAGCCCCTCCGCTAAACCAGACCCAAACTCTTCCCCTAGGGTCCTGCAAACCCACTAGAGTTGGAAGAAGGATGATGATGGAGGAGGGATGCCCCGGGTGGCAGAGCCGGCGTCCCCGGTAACCAAATTCGCGCTGTTGACATGCAAATTCTGCAATGGGCCGTGACTCCCTGTGCCGGTCTGGGGGATTTACAAACGTCCCAAAGATGTTTGTTCCCTGATCTAAACCTATAAAGCTCTTACATGCTCAAAAGCTTGCAGGAACCTCTGAAACTTATGGACACAATCACTGGAATTTATAAGTACCGAAAATTTTTATAAAGGTATTAACGGCAGGATGATTTCTTTAAATTACTGCAAACAATGTGTCTTAAAAAGTCTTCTGTCGTCTTGCTTGCATGTGGAACATTATCCTTGAACTTTCCTCTAAAGATTCCAGTGTGTTGCTATAATCTGTTCACAATAAGCACATTTGCAGATGTGCAGACATATAATTACAGGAAGTACAAATAAGACCCCGGTGTAAAGCATGGCACAACTGAAAACCAGGGAGGTTTATGATTCAGGTAGTTTAAAAGACTTTTTAACAGTTGATGAAGAAGACTCAGTTTGCTTTAAGAAAGTACATGCAACAATAATGTCTGCACTTACTGCAGAAAGAGTTGAAACAAAGCAACTATTCTGCTCTTAGTTGATCCATAGGCCTATCACTGAGAGGGGTTTTGAAGATGATGGGAGATCTTTCTTCTGTGAAGCACCAGAGATTGTTAAACTGCATGTCTTATTTTTAACTGATTTCAAGTGTGGATCCTTTATGAAGACTGAGTGGAATGAGATTGACATTCTAAGGAAAAAATCCTTATGTACTATAGCTCCTGACCTTCTCTCCCTGTATTGGGAGTTATTGCACATTGCTAGAGTTTTTGTCTTCATTGTGATGCAGTTTAAATACATATTATCTGTTTGAGAATTTAGAGCTGGGAGTTGGAAACTCAAATTCAAATGCTTTAAAGCTGCAATACAATGCTAAAATTGTGCCATTGCTGTAGGTTGTAAATGACATTCAAGCTCTACTATAAATTTAACTCATTCTTGTGGTTTTTTTCTGTATTAATAAAACCTGTGTGATAGGTCAAGATTTTTTTCATTCTGCCCTAAATTTCATAAAACTAGGGCAACCATTTCTACCGCTCTTTTAGAACTTCCAGGGAACCAAAAAATTAGTTACTGGGAAATTAGTTCTGCTAAACTTCTATCCCAGACAGAACAAACTCAGAGCCACTCACAAGCTGAGCAGCAGCTGAACTTTTCAGAGCCCAGACTGCAGGGGCCAGCCAAACGCTGCTGCAGGGCCCCTGTTTTCCACAAGCAATTCCTGCCACCAGCAGGCATTCCTGAGGGCTTCCAGGAGGTGATCCTTCACCCAGCAGGAGACAGCCGGGTTAGTTGCCTTGGAGCTGGGCCAGCATGCCTTACAGAGCTATCTTGTTTCAGTGGAATATTTCACTGTGCTGCAGCTTTCTACCAGAGCATTAAAATTGCCCTGCCAGCTGCTTAAGGTGGCTTGAGAAGACTGATTGCAAAATTATCATTTTCTTTCCAGTGCATTGGAAATTTCCATAAGTCAGGGAAGAGTGGTTTCTACTGCCCAGCACTTGTCCAGTAAATGCCTAATGAACTTCAGGACAAATGAAACCATAACAACTGTCCAATCTGCCTCTTGTATAATTCAGTACAGGAAGCTCACACAGTAATTCCTGTACTAGCTCCAGAATAAATATCCAGTGAAAATGCCATCTGACACGGGTTATTTACATGCTGACCTGAGATTTCATCCAAATTCTGTTCTCAGCTTCTTTACTAAGTTTTACTGACCTATTCCACAGCCTCCTGGTGTGATTCCTACCGAGTTCCACGGACTCTGTTCACTTTCAGTCCTTTTCCACAATGGTACGAGCGCACCGCCTTATACAGCTTAACCACATATATCAAAATACCCATTTCTAGCATGTTCTGCCAAAACTGAAGGCAAGTGAAAGCAGCTGTCCTCTCTACTGCATTTTGACTAAAGTTGTTCATCATCTGTCCTTTATGTGCTTCTGACCCTGGTAACTCACAAAGTTCCAGGTTCTACATAACTAGGAGAGAGCATCAGACCTCAGGTCTGGCGTCCTGAAACACTACAGTAGTTTATGTACTACACACTGTTTTATGGGAAAAGTTCTCAGTGCAGTGTCTCTTGGGATGGAGATGAAGACTGTGTGGCTGTGACTTCTCAGGCTCCAGAAATAGCCCAAGACAGTTCATTCTTCATTATTCTTTTAATCTGTTTTTATTGCATGCTAATACAAAAGCACAGAATTAGGTTGGACAGGACCTCTGGGAACCATCTACTCTGAACCCCTGCTCAGAGTAGCATCACCTAAAGCAGGTGTTGAATACCTCCAAGGACAGAGACTCCACAGCTTCTTTTCCTGTTCCAGTGCCTGACTTCCTTTACAGCAAAAAAAAAAAAAAAAAGCTTCTCTTATATTTAAACAGAATCTCCTCTGCCTTGGCTTTTGCCCATTGCCTCCTGTCCATATATGCCACTGAAAAGAGTTTCTCTCTTTTTTACTTACTCCCTTCTATCAGGTATTTATACACATGCACAAGATCTCCCTGAGCTTTATCCTCTACAGGCTGGACAGTCCCACCCCTCTCACCCTCTCCTTGTATGTCAGATGCTCCAGTTCTGTAATCACCTCCATGGCCCTTGGCAGGACTCACTCCGGTGTGTCCATGGCTCTCACCTGGGGGGCCCAGAACTCAACATGATGTTTACAGATGTCACATGTGGGCTGAGCAGAGTGGAAGGATCATCTCCCTCAGTCTGACCTAATGCAGACCAGGAGGCTGTTGGTCTTTGCTGCAAGGCCACAGTGCTGGCTCATGGTCAGCTTGTTGTCCACCAGGATCCCAAAGTCCTTTCCTGCAAAGCTCCCCAAGGCTGTCTCCCATGGGATTCTTTGAAGCAGGTCCCTGAACATGGCAAAGTCTGCTTTCCTGAAGTCCAGGGCTGAAATTTGCCTTGTTCCAAGTTAATTCCAGTCTGTTCACCACAAGGTGAACAGGCAAAAATAACTTGTGAAACTAGTTTTAAACCAGCCAGCCATCTAAATACATTGATAACTCTGTACTCCAAAAGTTTACAACTTCACTGCTTTTGGAAAATCTGCCTGTAAGTACCTTGGAAGCAGAAGTCCCAAGGGAAAGTGCTGGGATTTGAGCCAAGCCACACATGTGCCTTTTTAGAAGTCAACCTAAAATGGCAATGTAATTAACTACTTCAGAGTTTGCAAAATCACTGTGAGCCTTGCTCTGTCATCCTGTGCTCTCCATCTCCCCATTAGAAATCCACCTTCTTCACAGCAAGTTTCGAGTCAGTGATCAAAAATCTCTGTGATCCTGAAAAATGAGAATGGAGGAACAAAAAAGAGGAGATTGAATGCCAGAAGGAACTATGAGAGATCTTGTAAGCAAGTTGATTCTTCATGTCCTCACTATATTAATGAGGTAAGAATTTTTTTCATTCAAATAAAGTAACCACAGAATAAAAGCCAGGCTACCACATCAGCATTTCCCAGGATTTATAAAACTTGGAGAGCAGAATGTAAATCCTGTTTGCTGCAGGATGTTAGGGCTTTGTCTATTATATTTCATAACACACACAAGTGCCACTGTTAGACATGCTCTTCTGCTTGGAGAATTGATGCCAAAAATGATGCAAGGGGATTTTTAGTAGTCTATTGTCTGTGAGCTTATCCATCCAAAAAAGTCCTGCTGTGATGGAATATTCTAACAGGTAAACTGGCAAAAACTCAAAATTGCTCACCTCTGCCAGGTTCCTTTCTTTGCTGCTCTGCCTTGGGTCTCAGTATCAGTTAAGCCAAGTGGAAGACCTGGTGTAGTGCATGAAATGGAGACAGCACCATTTCAGAATGGCCCCACGTGCTCTCGTACACCTTTGTTCTTTTAGCCGACATCAGGAGTGACAATTGCACAACATATATCACACACTGGATTTTTACCTGCTTTAAGGATCTGGGCTGCTTGAGTGAATTTTACCACACCTTTTTTTTTTTTGCAATACTGACTGAAATATTAGGTGTTCATTCAGCACTGGTTTAGACATCACTGCAAAAATGGGGCTTTCATCCTGCCTGAAAAGCAGCTGTTTTGATGTTTGAAAATTCAGCAACCCTAAGAGCAGGACCCACGAAGGGACAGGACAAACATCGTGAAGAGTAAATATGGAATGAGCACAAGTCATTACTGCACCAGGATCAACAGGGGTGCATTAGCCCATGAATGCAACTGCATTCACACAGCTGGTGAAATTCAGGCATGTCCTGGATGCCAATATGCTCTCCTTGACTGTTCCCCAATCAACATTTGATGGTGAGAATAATGCTAACCTGTTTGATTCACAGAAGCACTGTGAGACTCAATTATTTCACTTTCTAAAACACCAAAAGTTACAAGGATGGAGAGTCCAATTCGCACTCAGACTTGTTACAGAAATGCTACTGGTTCTATCTGAAAAATCAGGCCCTGGGCACTCTGAACCTCATTAGAAAAATGAAAAAAATGCTTTCTAGTAAAAAAAAAAAAATCTCATCTCTGCATCTCTGAAGCTGGCAAAGTTAGCCTCACTGGGCTTAACTTCAAACGCTTATAACTTTGCATAATTGGGAAATATCAGAATAAAATTTTTTATGCATCTTTGCACATGATCAAAAGCACGACTGTCACAAAACCAGAGACACACAGCATGTTCCAGACTCTTGGTGATATCTGGTCCCTAAAGCATTCAGTTGCTGTAAGCAACCCTTGTGGAGCCATGTCCTTAATGAATATTTTTAACTATTTTGGGTCATCTCAAATAAAAGAAGAGTTTAATTAGCAACTTCATCCTTGCTACAGACTATTTGAGTCACGAAAAAACAACAAGAAGAGCATGCATGATTTTCCACCAGACTCTATACAAATTTTTAGGATATTTCTAAAATCGAGACCCACAGCTAACCCCAGAAAGTCTTACAAGTCTTCTTTATAAAATTTGAGCTCATTTATGCTAGCAATGTGATGGGTTCTCTTTATAGGTAAGCTCTCACCCAGCAACAGCTCAAACGACAGGAAATACATCCCAGGCATAACATCATTTTAAAATTATTAGCGAACAGGAAAGATGACAGAAGAGAAAAAAAAAAAAATCATGATTTTTCTAACAACTCTGGAATAACAAGATGACTGTCCAGTTGTTCCCATCTCTTCTCAGCTGGCCTCCATATGCTTTTTATTTAATTTCTTTTGCCCCTCATTCCCTTGCCTCTCAGACTCTTACAGCCTCTGACTGTTTTGGGGGAGAACGCAGACCTTCCTATCTCCCAGCGAGCCCCATGAGCCTCCTCCTTCAAGCTCTCTCATGTTTCCTGGTGAGCTCTGTCTCCTCTTTCATCATCTGCCTGCAAGTCCTGCCCCAGTCTTACAGCACTGGAAAGAAATGCAATCCGACAGCATTAATAAATGATAACTGGTCCCTCCTCTCCCTTTCATCTCCTCTGGCCGTAAGCAATCCGCCTGCTCCCAAGGCAATGCATAAGCACGGGTCAGGATGTGGTGCTTCCATGCCAAGCCTCAGGACTGATGTCAGGACAGGTTGCCATCTAAGCAGGTTGGTGACCAAGTCAAAATGTTGCTCTCCTCTGCTGCCTCAACTTCCTGCTGACACCTTGAGTGGAGAACAGCTGATGGGTCCAGCTTGAGGGACAAGAGGGGCTTCCATCCATCCCAGAGGACTTCTCCAGCAGCCTCCCACACCCTCAGAGCTCAAGGCACCACTACATTTTATCTGGAGACCCCAGATTGCTCCCACCTCCATCGTAGCTCCCGAGAAATCAGTCGCCACTCCCTGGTCCTTCCTTGCTTGGCTCCCAAGGCTCTTCTCAGAAAAGCCCATCAGATTTTGTGACTCATCCCTCACCCCAGGGTAAAGCTAAGAAAACAAGCAATGATGACAGAGAAAAGAATAACTGTCATACGAAAAAAATTTATAAGCTATTCTTCCCACCCAGGATTTCCCCCTCTCAGACATGAGAAAAGCAGCAATTAAACCATTACAGCAGGCTCCCAGAGCCCCAGCAAGGGTTGAGTGTGATGGACACCAAATGGCCCCTCTGACTTCTGACCTGCTACAAGGGCCTGGGGAAACCCTTAGTGCTCATCTCCTTACAGCGTAGGGTCACATCTCTTGCACCAAGCAAGTTCTTTCTCCTCCCTAGTCTGACAAGATGTAGCACCAAACTCAAATAAATTGGTAGGAGCGGGGAAATCCTGGTACTTGTGAACCCGAGACAGAAGAATAAATCCCTAGTGAAATCCCAACTGTTTCAATGCCATGAGCAAGGCAGGAGCTTAAGAGGAGCACACTTGTTCAGTGACACAATGTGCAGACTTTAATCAGGACCCATGAGATGCCAAAATGCAATTCCAGTCAGAGGTGATACAGGACAGCATCTCAGTATCCTGTATTTTCTCTCTTCTAGTAGCTTGCTCCCGTTCACTCAGCTTTTAAATCAAAAGGATGTTTTCTGACCAGTGCTGCTGCAAACCACACACTGAAAAACCAAGCCAGGTTATTTTTTACTCTTTAAAAACAAAAACACCACCCACCAGGGATTTTGTCCAGTGGTCAAAACCACCCAGCTGCTCATTTGTGTGCACAGCTGTATACAGTTTGTATGGAGCTGTACAGCCACGGGAGCGGAAGGAACAGAGCAAAACCGAGCTGCCACAACCAGCAACAGTAAAAAGATTCTTTTTACCCTCATCTTCCCAGTAATTAAGGTAGCTTTCTTCCAGTTTTCTGGGTGATTGAACCACCCTGGAAGAATCAACCCCAACATATTTTCAACCCATGTTTTGGTTTACTCAGAGAGGGCCAACTTTTAAATTGCTTCTTACAAGCATTCACAACAGGCCTGGATTATCTAAGAGCAAGCCTTAGCCAAATCAGGAGGGGAGAAAAAAAAAAAAGAAAAAGCAATGCCCATAAAATGAACTGTTGCTAAATAACATCAAAATCTCCTCACATGTATTTGATCTGCTCCTGGAAGTTCCACATGCAAACACACAAAGTGAAATAAATATGCTAAATTACCTACTGCTATTTCTTCACTCAACTGTAAGAGCTTCTGCCAGAGATACAGTTCCCCCTCATGGAACAGAAACCGCAGAGGCCCGCCTAGGGCTACCCAGGAGACAGACATGGTCCAAACCTACTGAATGCTGCTGGTTTCAATTAGGGACCAGAGCTGGTGTTTCAACTTAGTCTTATAAAAAAGAGTCTATCTGAAAAGAAGCAGCACAGTACCTCCCTGTGCAGGAAATAAAAGCCTTACGTAGGAATTTAGTAATTAGCAGATCACACCATTGGTTCATCCCATCAGATAATCCACCTTTGACCAGCAGCCAACATCTAATGTTTAAAAGGCAGAAGAAAACAACCTTCAAAAGTACCTTTAGCTGTATTACTTACAGAGAAAAAAAAAAATAAAAGTCCTCATGACCTACACAGTCAGCTTATGCCCTGCAGCACAAATTGTGATTACTCTTTTCTTATCGTGCATAGTTGCAAGTGTTACCATTACTCATAAAATTATCCAACCCTTAAAAAAAATTCCAGCCACACCACTTGCATCACTGGCTGCTGCAGCACCAAATAAACTATTCTGAAAGTACCCAGCACATATACAACAGACTTATTTTACAAATAATGCTTTTTAAGTTCATGGTGTAACTCCCATTAAATGGTATGGTGCTGAAAGAAACCAAGAAAGAGACTGATTTCATTTCTAGAGCCACTTCTAAGTCTGCTGTAGGACCTGCTTTAACCTGTCTCTCTTCATGGAGGGGGGGGAAAGGTATAGATATCTTACACAAGTAAATCCTATCACAAGTAAAGCTGCCTCATCCTTTGCTGTTCCTTCCCCTTGGTCCTCCTCAGACCTCATGATACCCCCGAGCATGGAAACACACAGAGCTAGCTGCTCTGCTCCAGACAGAGATGTATCTGGGTTCAAGGGAATGTCATGCCTGTTTATGTTCCTTCCATTTTTAAAACAAAGCCACTCTGGACCATACTGGCTTCAGTCCAGTGGGAGCCCTACCACTGGCTTTTGTGGGCTTAGATCCAGCCCTCGGCCTCACTCTACTTATGTTTTGATGAGCTGCAGCAAGCAAGGCAGCCAGCTTTGTTGTACAGCCAATTTTTTGTCATACAGACTAGTGAGTGACTCCTGGGTCGCTTTTCCTCCTGAGCAGCCCCTGCGTGACAATTTTTGAAAGAGGTTTGCTTGTGTTTTTCAGTTTCAGGTGAAAGGTGTCCAGTTTCACTGTGGCCTTTCCAGACAACTCCAGTAACTCAGAGGAATCCAGTTATGCAGATGAAAGATGTATTGGTTTGCCCATATCAAATCTCATACAGCCTGACTTTAATTAGCTCCTTATGGCCTGGTTTTGAGCTCAGAAATGCCATGGTAAATATGGAGTAACTCTCCTGAGCAGCAGAGCTTGGGCCCGATGGTGAAATTCTGACCTTCTTTTACACTCCTGCAAGGGCTGGCCAGTAAATGCTGACGAGAGCAGCTCCAGGCAAAACCAGACCTCCAAGGCCCCAAAGCCATCAAGTTCATCCACGTTCAAGCAGGGTACTTCCTGCAGTCAGGACCTTGCTGTGGCATCCTCTCTTCCCCTCCCGTAAGAACTCTTCGGGGTGAGACTGCCTTGCCTAAAGACAATCCCTGGGGAAACCCAGGCATTTCAACCCAGCTTGACAACAGCACAAAGGACAGGAGAGTGAAGGGTGTCCCACTGTGGAGCAGCTGAAGCTGGATGTTAGTCCTGCGAGGTTCAGTTCAGTGCTAGCAAGTGCATGAGGATCTCTGTGGAGGTTCACCTGCTCAAACTGGGGCTGTGCTCAGCCCACAGACTTACAGGGCTCATGAGCAGCTCCCTGCACCTTCGTGTCTTTCAGGGCACAGTGATGCCAAAAGCCACTGCTACATGGACATCTTTGTGCCACTCCAGTGCTGCCTTTGTACATCAGCATATGATGTTACCACATTAGTTCATCCATGAGGGATGGTGTTGACCTGCTGGCTCAGACTGTCCTCACCCAGCTGCCCCAGACCTAGTCTTTTCCCTTACCCACTAGTCCTGACCACTGCAGTTGTTTCCTTGTATGCTTATCTGTAACCCTAATCCTAGCTCATGTTCTGGCTATTTCCTCTTGATCCTTGGTCCCTTTGCAGCTCTTCCAGGAGATACAGTCCAAGCACAGCAGCCTTCTCTGTGACTTCCCCATCAGTGCTGCTGGCCATTTCACTTGTTTGAGCCCTGTATCACCTACAAACTCTCCCCCCAAACCATGCCACTCCAACAACGTCAATCTGACGCATCTGAATACAGGCCCCATCCAAAGTAACCAGCACTGAAATGCTCCTACCAGGTCTGCATGGTTTTTCCAGGTTTGATGGTCTGCACTAATAACAGCCAAGCACAATCTGGGGGAAGGCAAGAGCTCCATTTTGCTTTACCAATCATCTCCCCTTCTCACAAGGCACTGCAGAATCAGCTGCAATAAGCTGCACTTTGCTCTGTTTGAGGTCAGTAGGACTTTTGCCACTGATCTTCAGAGAAAAACCCCTTGGCTTATCTGCTTCTGCTGAAGGATATGGATAGGTTCCTGGAAATGCTGTATTATGGTTTATGCTGGTACCCAGTCCAACTACAGCTCTTTCTCATACCACAGTTTAGCCAAGTCCTTCTTGATTAACCAGTTTCTTACTCCACCATTGCCAGATCCCCAAGCAAAGCTCACAGGACTGTCACCAGAGTCCCTGCAGACTTTTGCCCAGCAGTGTTGTGATTTGCTCAGGCCAGGTATGTGGTGGGGTACCACAGAGCTACTGTTGCTTACTGCCACCAGCAGCCCACAGCTGCACGAGGAGGTTTCCAGAAGTTGCCAAGAAGCCCAGATGACCTGATAGAGCCAGCATCTTCCCTCAGATAAAATACATGGATAAAAACAACCGTGTGCACATGGCCAGGAGGAAGTGTTCTAAATCGTGGCACAGTCCACATGATTGTTATTTGCAACAGTTGTAGAGCAGGTGACAATTGTTCTGTAGGAACAAGGTCTGATATTCACTTGTACTTCTCTCTGAGTCATTAGAACTAGGTAGGTCCCCAGAGACCAGCAGCAACCCACGCTGAGCAAGGAGGGTGGCTGGGGTCCAGATTCATATCCCTAATTTCCCCATTTCCACCCATCTCAGCCAGTGTCACCTGCTTCACACCCAGTTCCCATGGCCACAACTTGTCAGCCTCCCCTCTGCAATGTCTCCAGCACCATAATGAAAGGTAGAAGGGCTTTGACATCATGCATTTTGACATATTCACAAGCACCCCTCCTTCTTTTTATCTTATATTTCTCAGGCAACACAGAGAAGGTCCATGAGTTCCTGGGAGCCAGGAGAGCAGAGAGGCAGCACGCAGTGACTGACACCAACTCCCTGTACAGACCTTCACATCAAAGCCTTCCTGCAGGACAGCTACTAAGTCAGGCACTGACAGGCTCTGCCAGGACAGGAAATCTGGCAAATGCCACAGAGCACCGTGGTTGCTGAGGAGACCCTCTGCACAAGTTCCCTTCAGCTGTGGACAGAGCAGACCTGGCCCTCTCAGTGCACCAGCAGGACAAAACTCAGTTTGAAGTTTTATATCAAAAAATTGGGAAAATTTTATACAGAGGAAGGAGTTGGCACGGGATAGTGTGAGAATTTGAAATGTAAGTGCATGGTTGCAACCCTAGAAAGGAAACTTGTAAGTGCCATGGCCATGTCATGTCTTATTTATTCCAGGATCTGACCTCTCACATACATCAACATCACTCTCCACCTTAAAGGAAGCCAGAAGGGAAAAAGACTGTAATATACAGCAAGCTGTGCAGTCCCAGGAGTTTGGCAGGAGAGAGCAAGGCTTTCAAGGTCATGAAAACATGGAGAACACTATGAAAGAGCACTAAGTAGGTGAGGTCAGCAACATGCAGGTACTTGCATGCTGGGGTGGTCAGGTATGTATGAAGAGGAGTTAATGTATGGGGAGCACATCTACACACCCAGAGAGCACCGAGAGGAGGTGGGTGGACAGCCTCAGAGATGAAGGGATGGAGCCTTTTGGCAGGAGGACAGATGTTCTGCAGGGAGGAGCAGAGCGATGCGGGGCTTTGGGTGTGCCTCCATGCCAGAGTGGGTGGGGAAGCCGGGATGAAAGGAAAACTGGTGCAGCAGCACAGAGGAGCGTGTGCTGCAATCATCGGCACACAGGCTGGGGTTATCCAGGTGCTGCTGACTTACCCTGGGCAGGGAGATGGTACAGAAATTGCAGCACACAGCTGTGATGTGCCTATGTAGGTACAATGGTGCCTTGGGACAATTTTATGTGGGAGACAGCAGCACCTACTAGATATGTACTGTTTACTGAAGTCTCTCACCTGGGGCACTTTCACTGCATGAGTATCCTACACAGAGGATACTCATGCTTGGCTATCACCATGCATGAGGGAAGACAACAGGAGAAAACCTATGTTGACATGGGACCAAATCTGGAGGGAGAGGTCATTTAACAGTGCCTGAAACCACTTGCTCCTCTGGTTGACAAGTGTAGAACACGGCCTAACATTAACCCTAATGGTAAAACATCAGAGTAGAGTGTGCTGAAGTGTCCCACACCCTGGCTCTGTACAAAGAAAACACTGCAGCCCGCAAGGCTTTTATGCAGAACAGTAAAGTATAGTAAAGCTGGTGTCAAAGACGTGCCTCTGGCCTCTAAAACAATTCACCAAGCATTGTCAGCAGGCTGTTTAAGAGCAGCAACACACTGCTTTAGCTGCCAAAACCCTCACCTCACCTCCACACTGTGGCCTTCTCCAGTTCAGAATGAGGAGGGAAGAGCTGCGACTAGATATTCATTACAGATCAGCTCCATGCAGGCCACCTTGGGTCAACAAAGTGCAAGTAAAACTGCCCTAAACTAGCTCAGCTGTCTGCCACGCAGTGGAGCTCCACATCAAATTCCCTGGCTACCTGAAACAACACAAAGTGAAGTACAGGTGCTGCAATTCTTCTATTGGGAAACAATCATTCTTAACCTGGAGCAAACAGGTTTCATTAGATGTGCTCAGCAAACACAAGGAACACGGTGCTTTTGGAGCACAGGACATTTCAAAGGTGCTATCATGAGGCTATCTTGGTACACAGTGCAAAGGTTAGACCTTTGTTTTCTTGGGAGATTCAATTGCTAGTTTCTGGACTCTGGGCTGATTTGGTAATACTTAAGAGTCCACAGAGACCCTGTGTATGTGGAAAACGTCTTTAAGTTTTGAGATACATACACCTGCAGAAAGTAAAGTTACAGCCATTTCTTTACAAAGCTACAGATACAGACAGTACTATCACACATCTTTTAAATAATAATAATAATAATAATTTTAAAAATCTGGATTACTTACAAAGGAATGCAAAGAAATGCACACAGGAATTTGTACAGTTTCATTTAAGCCATATAGTGAAATGACAATCCCAAGCACCCACAACAGACATAGCTAGTAAAATCCTAAAGCATTAGAGAAGAATCGTAGCCTAGGTGCCTGCAACTGTACAAATGTATCTACTACATTCATGAGAAAAATCACTGAGGCCTCATCCCTCTGCCTTGTCCTCAGAGCAGCTCTGCTAGAACTGCTGAGGTGGCCAGAGCTGGACAAGGGCTGTCCTGAGTGCTTGCTACCAGCACAAGAGGTGACTCAAATGTTTTCCTCCCCACTCGCTCTCTCATTCTCTTTCTTTTTTGCTTTTTTCACTTGTATATGCCTGCTCTGGAAGATCCCCCACAGCCATCAAGCACTGCCTGGTTTGAGGACCAGCCCAGTACATCATTCACCTGACCCATCCTTGTTCCAAGGGCCTCTACCCTCAGCCAAGCAATGTATGAAACCCCACTCTCCCAAAAAAACGTTTTTCAGTAATTAAAGCCTTAAGCTGCCTTTTCATCATATCACTCAACTATTAGAGAAACACACCCAGATCTAACATCACAGGATACGGTGGCCCTGCTCAGCCTGCTAATGAACCACCCAGAGGGAAGAATGCCAGGTCACCCACTTGAACCACTCCAGTTTCAGGGTCTGAGACAAGAATTATAAGCAGTCTTAAGACTTGCAGAGCTCAAGAAAGGCATCTCTGTGGATTTCAGCAGCTTAACTTTAGGAAGAGATCTCAGCAGACCCTGCAAATACCCATCTGCAGAGGAGAGGCAGCAGAATGTTTAAAATCCACCATTGGAAGAAACTGGTTGCAGAGCTAAATTTAGCATAGAGACATAGGGGCATGCTCCAAGCCATACTCCAGCCCTCCTCCCTTTGCCAAAGTTCTGGCAAAGCATGCTGTTCCAGCTTCAGGGAAGCACTGGTCCCTTCCCAATGCCTTCTCTAGGATACAGGGGGAGGCTCCAAGCTGCATGTTGCCTAAAGCACTTACTGTCACGTAGCATCTTCCCATCAGCTCTGCAGGGCCTTGGGCAGGGGTGCTGACAGCCTGACTGGCACAGACAGAGAAGACAGACTGCTCCTGGACAGCCTCAGACAGCAAAGGCAGACCATTTCAAGTGGCTGTCTGGTTAGAAATTAGTATTATTGCCAGTAGTCAACACCAGAACAGAGTTCAGCAAGGGGAAGTGAACACAAAAGAACAATTTTCCCCACTTCTCAGTAAATCATGATTATTAAGGACAAGGAGGTCCCTCTCATTGTTACCAGCAAGTGCAGGAAAAAGCCACTTTTCCACCACAGAACAGGATTCAGCTGGGAAAAGGCAAGTCCCATCCTCTCAGGCTTGTGAGCTAAAGTGACACAAACACAAATGGCTTAAGCCCTCGGCTCCAGCAGTGCCAGTGCTCCACAGGATGACTCCAGCCACAGAGCCAGGAGCTACCAGGAGTGTGGGATGCCAGCATCAGGGAGAAATCTTGTACTAGAGGACTTGGCAGATCTGTGTGAAGGGGAAGGAGGAAGACACAACCACCTTCTCCCCCAGCCTCACAGTAAGTCTGCTGCAGTGGTGCTTTCTTCACCTTGCTGGGCTCCAGGCAAATAAATCCTTTCCAGCAAAAACAGTTGCCCTGAACAAGTCCTCTTGCAGCTGTAGGAGCCATATTTTCCCATCTATTTTATACTTTGCCTTTCTTTAACCATGCTAAAAATACCATTATGTCCTTCACACAGACAGTCCTCATTCGACCTCCAGAAGGGAAAAGGAAACTCACTTGAAAGTTTTGTTTCCTTTACTTCACCAGAAAAAAATCAGAGAGGCACTTGCAGGAGGGAGGCACCTGTGCCTGGAGGTGAGATGGGAGCAAGGATGGACCCTGCCAGTGTCTCATCCCATCCAGTTCCTGGAGCTCTCTCTTTCCCATACACGTTAGGTAAAGGAGAGCTGGCAGAGGCTAGCATGCACCCTCTGTACACACCTCCAGACACAAACAGAGAGGCCACTGTCCAGGTTAGCTGGTCAAATGCATGAGACAGAGCTAGTGCAGCTGTCCCAGCTGCTCTCATTTCACTGCTATTTGTAGGAAAAGGGGAACTTCACCTCCCTTTCAGCAGGAACCAAGAACCTGCCTTCCTCTTTCTTTTTTCTTATTCCTACAGTTGGCTCAGCTTTCCCCAGCAGCAGTAACAGCCAACCCTTGATGGAAAAACAGAAATCTCAATGCAAATCTTGTTTACATTTACTCTGACCTTTATTAGGCTGTCAAGGGGTGCTCATTTTGCTCCACCACACCATGTTGTCCCTCAGACTGCCTCCTCCAGAGCTGTCAGGACCAATAATGTGCAAAAGCCAGGGTAGTTTTCCCTGCAATGCTCATGGTTTGCTGTTGTGCTGCCCTTGCACATACTGCAGAGGGCCTTTCCAAAGGACTTGGACAGAAGGAACAGGGTTTAAGGTAACAAATCCTCATCTAAGCTGCACCCTTGCACCCATTTCTTGCTCCGGGCTGTGCAGTTCAGGCAAGTGCAATGCATGAGAAAGGTCAGAGGTGCGACCTGTATTCTGGGGGCCCAGACAAATTCCTGCCACTGCATTACACACAATAGCAAAATTGGTTCTCAAAAGGCAGGGCAGCAGCATGCCTGGGGAAGCCAAACCAGCAGGGCTGTACCAGCAGAGCAGGCTGAGTCCAGCAGGATAATGAAACATGCTTTCCCTCTGCACTGAATTCATGTGGAAGCTAGTTAATACTTTTCCATTCACGGACATTAAGTATTTCAAAAGGATAATAACAATTGTCGTCAACACCTTTGACACTGAGGCAAACTGAGGCATGGGAGGCTGAAGCAGCTCATTCTTAAGCCTCGGCTGTTCAGCAGCAGAGGTAAGGATGGTGTGCACCCCTGTTTGCCAAAACCTGTGCTGTAACCACCAGAGCACAGCCCCTCCTGGAGCCCACCCTGTAATAGAGAGCAAACAAGTTCTCATTTAGGGTGAGGACTACGGGGGCAGTGAAATCTTCAGCAGCTTGTTCTGGCAGAGTGGGAATGGTGAATAAAGTAGCTTTCTTAGGGCAGCCAAACCCCACATGTGCCCAGAAAACCTTTCCACAAGTGAGGACACGCCTGCAGCTCTGAAGATGTACAGGAGCAAGAACTGGCCTCCCTGGCTGTTTATATGATATTCAAAGGGAGACCGAGAAGGAAACAGAGCTCTGAGAGTCAGGATTTCCTACTGTGTCCCAAGACCATCCTGGCAATGCCCTGTGCTCCCCACTGCTCCAGCATCCTCCCAAGCACCCCCACGGCAAAGCATCCCCAACCCTTGCACGGAGTCCTCCGGAGAAGCCAGCAGGCACGCAGGGTGCACTGTGTGGAGAGATTTGAGGCTGTTTTCCTCCCTACCCCGCCAGGCTCAGCTGGGTCAGACACAGCACTTGGCAAGAGAAGAGCTCCCAGCTAATTTTAGCCTCTGGCTCTCCACCCAGCAGCAGCTCAGCTGCTATGGAAAGCTGGGCAGCACCGAGGTGAGGGCTGGGAGGCGCTGCCTTAAAATGGCCCACGCGACCACACGCTGCCAGCTAAATATAAAACAGTGGCGGGCAGGGGGTGCCATGCTGACTTGGGCTGAAGCAAATCCCTTCCCCACTGCCAAGAGATGGAGTAAGGACAAATTTCAGCTCCCTGGGATCTGCTCCCAGACCCAGGCAGCACTCACGAGACTCTCTGCCCAGAGGAATAATTGAGGTTGTAAACTTGCAATAGGATCCCATATTTTACATATTTTTGGACAGTTCTGGAGCTGGTGCACCTCGGACGACAGTGTGGCCTGCTGAGCAAGCACTACTTTGCAAACACTGCTCATACGACAGCCTGGCCTGGCTCCTTCCCATAACAGTCCTTTCTCTACCATGTTGCCTACTACAAAATGTTTATCCAGGGATGGGATGCTTTCCCTGCTGAGTTTGCAATGTTGGAGTCCTCGCTGTGGGAGTTGGTGCTTGGGGTGGGAGTTGAGCAGGGCGAGTTTTCCCCTGAGTCTGGATGCAAACTTGCACTGGTTCCAGCAAATAACACCTATCCCTCTGTGCAAGAGAAAAACACCTAAAAGGCATGGAAAGACGGAAAGGGAGCCATGAGGATTATGACAGGAGCAGCAAATTCAGAGTTTCTGGATTAAATGTTACCTGACTGTGGACCATAGGACTATGTGCAAACCAAGCCTCTTTTCTTTGATTTTCAGAGTGCCTAGAGAAAAGGGATTTCACAGACTTTGCAAACAAAGAGGGACACGAGAAAAATTCCTGACCACATTAGCAAATCCTTTTTCTACAGAAACAACTGGCAAAGTGCTGAGCCTTTGCTAGACACCCAGGACAAAACAGGTAACCATACTCTGCAAATACAGTGGAGCATCTGCAGCAATGAGCACAATGCTCTACAAAGGGAAACCAGATGTCTTGGCAGACACCCACCACAGTAAAAAGCCACCATGGTACTAATTTTCAAGGCACCAAACACTCGTATGACACCAAATACATTCTTAACCATCCTGGTAGAGCTGCTTATAGTCCCCACCAGCTTCTGTAATTATTATCCCTGCATTTTCCTCCACCCTTTTTAAATATAAGTTAGCAGTTTACTCTGTGCTCTCTTCTTTCCACATCTCCTCTCTTTTTGATTTCTGTTGATTCCAGCCTCTCTGTTTCACTGAAATCCCAAGTACTTGCTTCTAATTTAGCCTTCAGTTCCTTCCCCCATACAACTTTTTAGTGGCCATTGGCATTTTCTGATTACTCTGTTCCAACACTCACCTCACTATGCCCCATTTCTGGCCACTTCTTACTTTTGTTAAATAATTCCCGTCATCTGTATTTCCATATAATGCTTCTTCTCTTCTGCTGGTCTTGTCTTTCACATTTCTTTCTTCCTCTACTTCTGCATGAGGTGCAAAACATGCTAATAGTTCTTTCCCCTCCTTGATGACAGGTGAAAATAAAATTTACAAAGAAACTAAATTCAGGAAAAAAAAAATAAAATAAACCAACTAATCATGCCAGTTGGGAAGCATGGAGTTTTGGGACAAAGCATTCAAGAAAGAGTACTGGAAGACCCAGAGTTAACTGGCAAAGCACTTACAATTTGCAAAGCAAAGGAAATCAGCTGCATGGCTGGAGCTGATGGAATGCAGACAGCGATCAGACAGCACAGACAAACTGAAATAATACTCTCCAGACTGAGGCAGGGTACAGTAGGAGTTCAAAGAGAGAGTGCATCCTCCCCTGCCCCACCAGCACACAAAAAAGACCCTCTTCCCCACTGCAGCAGGAGGTTTGAGTCAGTGAGACACACCTGGAAAGGCCCTGCAAGATCTGCAAGGAAGGGTGGCATGTTTGGAGGAATCACAAGCGCAGAGCACGACTACAGGGGCCGGAGCAGCTTTAGCATCATCTGGACTCCTTCAAAGTAGAAGCTGGGATGAAGATGAGGGCTCAGAGAGAAGAGAAAGGAATGTGAGAGATAGAGGCATTTATTAGCTGCAGACTAGGTGCAGGTGAGCAGCACCATCCCAGCAACAGAGAAACTGCCAATGGATGAAAAGGTACTGGCAGGAAAAGCAAATGAAATTCAGGCTGAATGGTGGTAATCTTAGCTCCACTACTGGAGAAGGTGAACAACGTGAACAAGTAAATACAGATGATCAGCTACAGCCAGTAACTACAGGGGAAAGGAAAACACCCAAGACCAAGGTTAAATTCTGTCAAAATGTGGTCTCACAAGTGTTCCAGTTCCCTGGAGAAGCAAGAACCAAAACAGCAGAGACAGATTTAGAATACATCTATCCAAGGATAAATAAGCTCCCAACATAGAACAACCCGGAGCAGTACAACTGTCCTTCAACTCGCACACCTTACAAAGCTCTTCCTGACTGAGGAAGTGGCTGAAAAAGAGCTGGATCAGGAAAGACTCTGGGAATCAGTGACAGAGATGGGGCAGCCAAGGAGTCTGAGCAGAGCGAGGTGATGAAGCAAGCCCTGACAAGCTCCTCCTTAGGCCCTGAATAATTAAACATCTGTAATAAAGAGAGTTTTGCCCCTGCCTGTGAGGGGAGAGGAGAATAATGGTTGATACCAAACCACTTTTGGGGCCTGAGGTGCTTGCAGCTGGTGGTCCAGCCAGCACGTGGAGACAAACCAAGCATCAACTTGGCAAAACCTTTTTCTACAAACCAACATTCAGGCTATGTTAAGAACTTAAATTCCTTCTAGAACCCATACAAATTTAGATCCATGCAGATATTTGCTCAGGCATGGTGACAGTCCTAGAGGATCATCACCCGAGGCTTGGGAAAAGTTAGACCTGCTGGGTTTACCTAAAAGGGACTACCTAACCTAAATGTCAAAAAGGAAAATAAAAATTTAGAAGTGAAGCAGTTGGCAACAGTAATACCAAGGCTGTTGTCAGGGTGCCTGTCTTAAAAGCAGCAGGAAAGGACACAGTGATACTTGGAATAGTGAATGACATCAGACAAATTATAAATGCTTGGGGAAAAAAAAATGTGTTTCAGAGCTAAAGCATCCTACAGGCACAGGGTTTGAGTTTCAGCTGAGAAACTGAAAGAGAAATGACGAAGGCTTGGCATTTTGAGAATAAGTAGTAATTCAGTGATCCACAGCCGACACACTGGTTGGTTTTTCTGTACAAGCCTCTTTTACAAACTGAATATAAGCCTAAGAGAGAGATGGTGATTTCAGACACTTGATAGCACAGCCCACACTGCCTGTTTCACAGGTTTGGGTGAGAAGGAACCTTAAAGATCATCTAGTTCCAACACAGCCTTGAACACTTCCAGGGATGTGGCATCCAGAGTCTTTCTGGACAGTCTGTTCCAATGCCTGACCACCCCCACAGCCAGGGGCAGTTCCCTCAGCCTGCCCTTGAGTACCCCAGCCCCACACCATCTTGAAGACCATGGGCTGGGCCCACATCCCACACACCAGTGTCCTTCTTGGACTGGGGAGACCGAGAAGGGACAGAGGTGTCCAGACACAGTTGCCAAAGTACCAAGTAAGAGAGAAGGAAATTATTTGTACTGTTCTTTTGGTTGCTTTATTGTTATAGTTTTAATTATTGCCAATATTGAAAAGAAATCCTAACGAAGCAGCCAGACAGAGGCCAAGGAGGGAGGTTCACAAGCCCTGGAAGTGGTGGGGTTTCCTTACACTCCAAGGTTCACCCTTGCTCTCTAGTTTTAAGAACAAACCTTCTCCTTGCTTTAGATTTTAATAATGCATTCATTCTTAACATCTTGGCTGGGACGTTACTTTGAATTTCCAAGTAGATGCAACAGCTCCCTCCCGTTGGTATGAG
Organism: Manacus vitellinus; assembly: GCF_001715985.3. Taxonomy (NCBI): domain Eukaryota; kingdom Metazoa; phylum Chordata; class Aves; order Passeriformes; family Pipridae; genus Manacus; species Manacus vitellinus. The sequence goes on from NW_021940682.1 coordinate 6,572,321, forward strand.
AGTACAGGCTATGGGTCACAATCACTGTTCACAAAATTTCCTCTGAAATAGTCATGCATCGATGTTTTCAAGACATAGAAGTCGTCTCCCTTTGCAATTGCTATTTACTCCTTATGTTACACAGATAATTCACCTCTGGAAATTATAGCTCAGTCAGGTTTGATGGGAATACTTGGTTTTGGCAGATTGTTGGTTAATTTTGCATTTTTGATGGAAAACAAATAAAACACTCCCAGCTGGCCTGCTTGCAACCAAACACGGACTGTGGCAGCTAATGCAGAGCGAGCTGCTGCAGCAGGTAATTGAGGCTATTAGTACAGGGCGGTCTGGACAGGATATCCTCAGCCCATTATAAATTTTGTTCTGCAGCTCAGATGGGGTTAATAGCACCCAGACATGACTACTGCAATTTTACAGAAAATTACATTACGAAATATAAATAAAACTAATTTAGGAAGTGAAGTATTTATGAGAAGGGCTGGAGATATCCTAACTAGGCTCAAATGAGCGGCACTGCTGAGGAAGCTGTCGGAGTTGCCAACACCAAATACAGGGGCCCAGTCAGACAGTCCACACCAATGACACAGAAATAAGTGGCCTCTTGAAGCAAGGTAGAAACAGATTTATCTAGAAGGGCAGGAAAAAATTCACATATCATTAATGTAGATTATCCTCACTACAAGAGAACTCTACCAGGCAATTCTGCAGCCATCACAGGTGATTACATAGATGAAATATTTTTACAGGTAAATGGAATATAACAGTATCTGACAATGAACTGTTGTTTAGTGTGTGTGAATTTACACAATTTCAGTGAAACACAGACTTCCATGTAAGCCTACTAGTTCCTAATTCTCCCAGTTCAGAGGGTTAGAGGAAAAGAGCGTTACAAAGACAACACAATCCTGTTATAGTTAAGTCTCTGATCCGTATTCATTGTTTTTAGATTACTGACCAGCACTGGCTGTCAACTTCCAATTAGTAAAAGAAACCCTCAAGAATATTTAAACTGTCTCAAATCAACATCAAGGTCACTGAGGTGGAAACCAGGAAGGAAGGATAGCCTGGGACTTACCATTTGCATCTCTGATGGCAAACAGTGACGCAGAAAAGGAAAAATATCCCAAGATGTGACTTTTGCCACATAAGGGTATCAGATAGACCTACAATGTAAAGCAGTAGGTGACAGCTTATCCCCTTTGTTTTAGAAATTGGAAAAAACCCACACTGACCTCTTTTCCCCATCAAAATTAAAAAAAAAAAGTCAAATGGGAAATAGTCACAGAATGCTGAAATAACTAAGGCTTAAGAAATTATAAAAACAGAATGAATGACCTCTTAAGAAGGTCATGATGGTTCAGGGTGACTCATAGGTCCACTCGACAGTCTTTGGACTGTCTGAACTTATCCAGCATCCCAAAGACTATTTGAATCTCATTCTTCTATGCAGTTGATTTAAAATATTTATTATGGCAACAGGAATTATTTTTCTGTGACGTCCTAGGAGAACTTAATGGCAGCATTATTCCAGACCATCTAAACATCTCAAAGCATAGAGAACTCTCTCTGGATCAGGAATATCAAAGCCTTTGTGCTTTGGCATGGGAAAGTCTTCTAAGGAAAACAGAAACACCGAGCTGCTCTGGTCAAGATCCCAGTGTATTTTGGCTCGGCTGATGACACACACAGACTATGAATTTCTAACATCATGAAAAGGATAAGTATCTAAGGACCAGATTCACAACTGTTTCCACCCATGGATCTTTCTGAAATCTCACACCACATCTAAATGAGACAGCTTATTTCCTTTTCTGGAAAGTCCTTCTTCGCTATTACTGCAAGCCCAAGAAAAGCAATTGAATTGGGAAGCGACTGGAAGACGGAACATCAGCGCACAGCAAGAACAAATAGGAAAGGGCAACGCAACAAAATATATAATCCCATGAACTCCTGAGGCCAGTGCTGTAAGCACTGGAGAAAGAAGCCCATCTTTACTCCATTCCCCACTGCCACAACCTACAAGGCAATCCCTGCCCTCAGGAGAACATCCTGCCTTTTACCATATTGCAGATGTCAGTAGTTTCAAACCACCAGATGAAAGCTGATGTCCATCATCTCTGAGCACCACTCTTCCTTCACATCTGTCTGAACTTGCAGGTGAGAGAAGGCAGAGCCTTCACATTACTGTATCACACGTGGAAACACATCTCCAGAAGACAATAGCATTCCTCTGCCAACCCCACAGTGCAGGGGAGATGCACAGGAGGGCCCCCCTCTGAGACTGAGTTATCCTAATCCAGTCCAATTCAAGACAGGAAGGTGTGGTGCAGGAATACAAACTATTCTGGCACACCACTACACAAATCTGTCACAGGCAACATGAGTACATAAAGAGATGGTGCAAGAGTTTATTTATAATAAGTAATCTTTGCAAATTACTTGGGAATCTGCTAGGGCCAGACAAACTGTGGGGCAAGTTCCAAGAAAACAAACACTTACCTGACTTCAAGTCAGGTGGTGAAAAAAGCCAGGTTCACAAATTACCTGCAGTACATGCCCCAGCAGCAGTGAAAGGATACACTGACCCAGGACAAGTATGGGATAGCTGGCATGAAGTCTGGGCATCCCCTGCCTGCTCTGTCAATGAACCTCACAGCCAAGCTAAAGAATGATCCATATTGCTCTCGGTAGCCCTGGATGCTCCACTGAGCCTGTGATAGTGGTCCGTGCTATGAATATGGGCCTGGGGATGTTCGCTCCCTTTACATACACTAGTGCAGAGCAGGATGCAACAGCACTTCTGATCACCCTCCAGGAAGACTAAACTGGCCACCTGGAAGTGAAAAATCTGCCCCACCTGCAGTGCCCATCCTGCAGCTACAGGCCCACAATGTGCTTTGGGGATCGGGGTTGCTTGGCACAGGTCCTTGTGAGCCAAGGTCTCACCAGTGCCTTCAAAAGTACAAAAACACCACACACAAACTTCATGGTACAGACACTTCCTTCAGTCAGGACAAGGTGCTTCGGGGGTGATAGTTTAACTCTTCCTCAGCTTCCACAGAGTGGAAATAGATACTTCAGACACCACTGGAGAGCCACATGGTCCGATTTCTCGCCGTGTGCACTAAGTAACCCTCAGAGCAATTCTCTCTGCAAAAGAACGATACTGTGCATGCACAGGCAAGTCACCTCGCGTGTGAGCGATTGCAAAAGTCAGTCCGTGTGCATGTGAATGAACCTGTGCACGTGAATGAACCTGTGCACGTAGGTGTGCTCCTCTTTATGCTTCTGAGAGTGCCTGGGCATGGAGGTGAGAGAAGGAAGCTGATACATTACAATAAATGACCAATTTCAGCTTCCTGCCAGCTCCTTCTCTCCCACAAACACACGCACCTGTCCATTCACACCAACACCTGGGGCAGTTTTTAGTTTTTAAGCAACTCGCACTGCTCCATAGTAGCCTGGATGCCTGAAGATTAGAGCTCACCGTGGTGGAGGGATAAGAAACCAATGCTCTGGGAAAGGAAAGGGACACTGAAGATGTACATACTGCAAGAGTCTTGCCAAAGGACTTTTTTATTTGCACATCTCCATGGTTTCTTCCAAACCCCTCCTATTTCCCGCTTCAGAGAGTGGGAGTGCACACTACTGAGGTAGAAAAGCAGCAGTCTGAGAATCTAGAAGCGAGACAGAAATCACTAACACAGTCCAAGATAGGAAGATAACATACAGTGTTATTTACACACAACAATAAAATGTGGAGGCACCAGGGTAGGTTGAAGCAGCCAAGAGAGGCAGGTTAAAGAATGCCCCCCCCCCCATTCCTTGTTCCTACAAGCTGCACCTCCCAGGATTCTAATCTAATCCTGCACACCCTGCTTGTGCCTGGCTCAGTGTAACCCTCACACCTGCAATAAAAGAAATCGGTGCAAACAATTTATAGACTCCTGAGACACCATGGTCTTTGCAGCAGAAAAAAACCCAGATTCTGCACAGCAACGGCTGGGAATGACCTCACCTCCAAGTTTCCTCAGGGATGGGGCTTGGGTTTTACTACGTTGACCCAAGATTTTAAAGCAAAGGGGGATCACTGCACATCCTGCCTGCAAGCACAGCTCACTTACACCAGCTGGGCTCCCTCAGAGACACACCTTTCTGCTCAGGTGGGCCAGATGAGGCACTGATGGGCACAGAAGAGAACAACAGAGGTAGCAGGAAGAGTTGCCTGACCCAACATCTTTTCCATTCAAACAGCATTGCAGCAGCTCTGGGAAGTGGCAGTGCCTTAGAGTGGGGGGTTTTCCCTGGGGAAGACCTGTTGCTGCACTTGTCCCTTCAAGCTCTGCTGCCAAGCCAGGGGCATAACAGCAGCAAAGGCAGGGTGTAGGCCTTGTTCTCAAGACCTCTGTGCTTTGCTGGTGTTTTCTCCCTTGCCAACACCTCATTCACCTTTGAAATAATAAAGTCTTCCCATCTCCAGCATTCACTTGCAGGAGCAAAGTGTGCTGTGCAGCAGCTTGCAAAGATGAGAAAAACATTCCTACTGGAGAGCCCACTCCACAGAGGTTAGGGCCTGTCAGCAGCAGGAGTAAACAGACTGTCTCCAGCTCCTCCGGTTTCTTGGCAGGGAAGCTGTATCCTGCCTGTTACAACTTGTTTTGGATGACAACAGGCCACATCTCATGTGAAGAGGGTGCCCATCTTCAACTCACATCAGCCTACTTGTTTTTCTTCACTCAGCTGTAAACATGTTTAAGATTCCTATAAATACCTATTGGGCAGCAGACCAGCCAAACATGCTCAATTAAGAGAAAAAAAAAAAGAAAGAAAAGGGCAAGCCCCACAACAACAATAGAAACATGGAAACACCCTCCTGCCCATGAGAGAACAGTTCTGTCAATAAAGCTCACAAATTTTTTTCTTTTACCAGACTGACTGCTCATTTTAGCATCACCTTCAAAGGGAACCCATTCTATCCTCTGTCCTTCTCCATCCCAACCTCCCTGACAGCCACAAACAGCCCAGATCAATTTTGTCCACATGAATCCCAACCCATGGTGTACACCAAGCACAAGGTCTGCACCTCAGGCTGATCCCTCAACCTTTGACTTTAACATTACAGCAAAGTGAACCTCACACCAGAGCCTGCCCCAGCACATGGGGATGCAGCATCATGGATGCCAAGGGATACCGACAATTACGGCATATTCTCCTTGACTCCTTATTCTCTTTTATCCAAACTATTTATATGCTTGAATTTGTTGCATAGCAGAGCTGCACATACATCAAGGAAGGACAGCCAGGGCCTCAATTTTTAAGCATCACTTACTCAAACACACTCACCCCGACCATCTGACATTTGCTTTCTCCACCACTCATCTGGAGGGTGAAGAGGAGGAGAGGAGCATAAAGCTGGGGAGGGATCCCTCATGCCTAAAGACTTGCTCTAAGGCACTGACTTGGGAGCAAGGGGGTATCACAGGGGCTTCTGCTCCATTCCATGCATGGCTGAGAGGAAAAGGAATATTTTCTGACTCCTTATAGCCTTTCATGAGGAAGACTCACCTCTCTGGAAAAAGAAAACATACTTAGCTTTCCAGATACTGGCTGTTCTATTCTACAATGCCTTTTAGGGAGACAAGAAGAAACTTCATTACAGATACAGGAGACAGAAACAGTTATCTCCTGTAGATCTCCTTCCAAGTTCAGCAGCTCTTCCTCTTTCTGCCCCAATGGAGAAGCCTCTTAGCCTTTTGCTTAGAAGAATTACCCAATAAACAGCCTTTGTATTTTATCATTAATAACTGAGGAGGCTGTTGCATCAGATAAGTTGAGGTGGCAGCTCTTGGTTGGTCCCAAGTGTGATTTGCAGAAGGGTTCTCACCTGGGACATGCAATGGAACACAATGCAGAAACAAGGGGGAAAGTATTAATTGCTTTGAGAGGCACTCCCTCCTACACTAGCTCCCTGGGATCTTTGGAAAGAGTCACCACGTGGAGTCACAAACACAGCCATCCCTGTCCCCAGAGAAGAAAACATTACTTAGTTTTAACAGGCAAAAGAAAACAAATACTATTTGTCTTTCGCTCGGATTTCTGATTTCTTTTAAAACAAAACAGGCTTTTAGAGGTAGTAGAGCAAGAGGAAGGGTGGGCAGGGTCACGGATTAACCTTCCTCCTGTTAGCAGGTTCCAGGATTCTGGCCACAAGGCCAAGAAAACATGGCCACAAGGCCAAGAAAACACGACACCAAGTGCCCAGTGTGACCACAGCCCTCCAGGATGCTGCAGAGCTGCGAGGCACTGCCAGCTGGAGGGTTTCACCCTCCCACCCTTTCCAGCAGCATTTTAATCCTTCTGCACGCAGAATGAGCAGCAATGTCTCCGGTGGATTTGGGAGAAGCTGGACTTTTATATAATTGAACTTCAAAGTAATTATTTTTCTCATCTTCTGTTTTAGTTGCTAATAACTGTAATCATGTCACTGCTTTCCATTTCAATGTTATAACAGAATGACTTTTGTAACAGAGATGTAAAAATAACCCTGTCTAAAAGCAAAGAGGAAGAACCCAATTCATTAAAAAAGTTGTTTGCTCTTGCACATCTCTGCTGTCCTCATGCTCTCTGCCCATTTCTCCCATCCCCTCCACCTCCCTTTGCATTGCTGGCAGTAAAAAGACCATCACCTGTACAGCTCCAAACACCTGACTCAGCCCCTCTCCCCTCATAACCACTATTTTAAATACTTCTGAGTAGCTTGTTTTCTCCCTTGCTGTACTACACAAGTCCTCTCTACACCTGTACAGTCTTGTCTAAGGAACTTTGGAAGGGGTACTGGCAAAGTGGAGTACAGTAAGAGGCTTGGTGAGATGGTGCAAAAGATGTAACTCAAAGTAGACTTGTAGTGCAACTCATCTTCTCATTTCACCAGGAATGAGGAATTCCACCAGGCACAAAAAGCAGATTGGAACTAGAGGATTTATCCTAACCAAAGAAATCAGATTTGTTACCCTGCTGGAATAATAAATGTATGATTTTAGCCTTAACATCACATATAATACAGAACAAATTAACAAGTTGAAGTCCTGTAGGGGACTTTGTGGGAGTAGACATTCATGGTACTCCCCACACAGCCACAGTCTAAAGCTTTAAGACTGAAACCAAGCCTGACTCATAGGAGTAAGAATTAGGAGGTTTATAACATGTTAAGAAGGAACCAATATACTGGAAAGTATTATTAGTTGAATACTCATGTCAGTTAAGAAACTATTATCAAATTAGATTAACTCCAAGCACTGCTATTCTTTTAAAAACAACACCAACAGCATCATAGGCTTTTAAAAAAAAGTGAGACATTTGAAACTTTCCTGTAACCGTAAAAAAAGGAGAAGCATAAGAACCCACAAGACATTGATAAAAATAACTGTTTTCCCATACTTCGGGGGGGAAGGGAGGGGGGGAAAGAAGCTCAGTGCACTTCGCATCATCCCCGCCGTTCTCCTCAAAGTTTGCACAAAGCGAGCCCGTTACTGGGCGGGCGGTGCGCCTCTCCAGGGTATGCATTCCCTCCTCCTCTGCATACACTTCTCCTCGCATCAAAGCGATATTCAAAGCATCTCTGCTGCCTTCCAGATTGGCACCGAGAACCAGAGGCACCTCAAAGCCCGTGTCTCCGGGCTCTGCAATTCCAGCACGGTCGCATTTGGACAGGTCTCCCCACACAGAGCGGGGCGAGAGCCGACAGGCCAAAGGCAGGGAGTGAAACCCCCAACGCCCGTCTCCATCCCGGGGGACAAAGACCCGCTCCGACCCCCGGAAGCAGCGGGGCTGCGCTCACCCCTCGTCCCTCCCTGGCCTGGAGAGGGGGCTCCGCACCGGCTCCCGAGCGGGACGGAGCCCCCGGGGCCGCGCCGGGCTGCGAGGGACGGGACCCCCCCTCCGCCCTTCCAGCCTTTCCCCGCCTTTCCCCTCCTCCCGCGGCGCGCCGGGGGTCACTCACTGCGCTCCGGGCAGCCCCGCCGCCCGCCGTGGCCACCAGCTCCAGGTAGGCGGCCCCAGAGCCCCAGGCCAGCGCGCCCAGGGCCAGCAGCAGCCGCAGCAGCCGCCGCCGCCTCAGCCGCGCCAGCAGCCGGCCCCGCATGGCGCCGCTCAGGGCGCCGGGCCCCCGCCGCCCCGGGACATGCCGCTCCCGCGGCCGGCACCGCACGGCGGCCTCGGACCCCCCGCCCGCCTCCGCGGGGCGGGCCCAGGTGCGGGGCGGCGCCGCGCCCCCGCGGGGCAGCTCCCGGGGCAGCTCCCGGCCCGCTCCGCCGCCGCCCCCCGCACCTGCCTCCGCCCCGCGGGGCCGGGCCGGGGGCTGCGCCGGCACCGCGCTGAGGGCCGGGAGCGGGGACACCCCACCCGAGGTCTCCGCTCCTGCCAGGGCCACCGGAAAGTCGCCTCAGAAGCGAAGGGGGCTCCCAACCCTCCCTCAGTGCCGGCGGGAGCATTGGGGGATCCCTCCGGGCAGAGGCATTATCATTTCCCGTCCTCCCAGCGGAGCGAAGCAGGATGAGAGAGGGCAATTCAAATTCACACAGTTATTACACGCAGCTGAATCCATCTTAAAGCGTCTTTCAGCTGGTGCAACAAGTGTATTTGCTTGGAAGCGCTTTGCTCTGTGAGGAGGAACGGGGCTCGTGAAGTCTCCAGACCCGCTTCCCGAAGCAGCTGGCTGGGCGCGATGTTACACTGTTCAGACCCCCGCAGGGAGGATGTCGGAGGCCCATGGGAAGGACAGGACCTTCCCTGGGTGAACGCTGTGCTTCGTTACACATCCCGAGCACGCTTTCGAAGTGACTCTGTCAGAGTCCCTCCCGTGCTGTTGATTTCGTTCACATCACCAAGGTGTCTCGGAGGATGCAAACTGATTCCTCCGGGGTGAAGTGAAAGTGGGAGATGCTGTCTGGGATATACATCATGCGGCCAGCAGGGGAGCCAGTCCAGAACTACCCCTCTCCAAATATGTGTGATGTGAGTGTTGGGCCATTGGCAAAAACCGTTTCCCTTTACAGCTCTGCTCCTGCAGAGATGCAGCTCCCGTGCTGCGTGGAACCATGAAAAGAAACCCTTTGGCTACAGTTAGTTTTGAAAATGCGTGCAATAATGACAGACCTTTTTTTTTTGTGTGTGTGACTTTTTTCCACTGGAGCCTTCTAAAGTGGGAGGCTCCTTAAAAGAACACTTGCTGTTATTTGGCTTAGAAAACGTGCCGAAGGCATTTTAAATGGCATTGAGGGACACGGAACTGTGGTGTGAGTCCCAGGAGGGACAGGCTGACATTGGCAGAGTGCCAGCATCTCAAGTGTTGCACAGACCAGGAGCTGAAGCAGCATCCGTAGTCCCTGGCATCAAGTGCTGTACACTGTGTTCCCAGCATCCAGGCAGCATTGAGAGACACTGCTATTACCTGTCACACACTGGGATGGACCAACAGATGATGGATTTCCTTTTTATGAATGTCTCACAAAGGTTGCAGAGCTATCTCCCCTCTCTTGATTAGGGAAAGCACATCCAGAGAGTTTTACATCTCAATGCAGAGGTGGAGAGACATGATTTTTCTGAAGTTGGAAACAAACCCCATGGTGAGGGAGGCTGGTGAGTGCCTCCATCCTTGGGCTTCCCAGCCTCCCTGGGACAAGGTCCATTCTGCAGGTTTTGAACTTGTGTTCCTCCTTTCTACCCCACTGGAGGCCACAGATGTACATCCACCATCTACGCTTGAATCATGGGGGTACTTCCTCCAGTACAAACAGAAAGGGCTGCCCACAGCCAGGCCCCTGGTACCCCCACAACTGAAAACAGGGAGCTGTGCACCACTTTAATCATTGGAGGGCAGGAATCTCAGGAGGCCATGACACTCACTGCTAGAGTTTTTTGGTGGAATGTTGGTTTGGGTTTTATCCAACATGAGAGAAATAAACCAAGTTTTCATAGTTGTTCCAAAAAAGAAAACAAAATACTAAGAAAAATGTGTAATAAACACAGATCTAAATTAAAATTTATTTGCCATTTAAAGAATGAGAATTGAATGATGTATTCTTAGCAGGAAGTTGTCTGCATTTCTTAAATGAACAGCCTTATGCTTGAAAAATTACAACCGCACTTTTTTGGAAATTTGTTGCATATTAAAATAAGTAAGCACATTTATTTCTACTGAACATGGTACTAAAATGGAGGGAAGGGAAAAGCAAAATTAAAGGCTAACAGTAGTATTGTTGACTTCTAAAGAAACAAAGTCTTTTCCCTGATAGAACTATGCTATAATGAAGATAGAGAAAAGCTCTTGTCTCTGGAGAAAAAATGAAGAAAATGACTATGGCATGGTGATTTCTATCTGTTACAATATAGTTACAACAGAACAATATTAAGGAACAAAATTAATCTGAATGTGTAATAAATAGTGAACTCAGGAATTTGAATAGCTATACACTGTACTTAAAATAACTAATTTTGGACCACTTACTCATTGCAGAAAGCACTGATGTCCAGGAGTAACATTACCACTGACAGTAGTGTTTTAAAACCACCTCACATAAATGTTATTATCTCAAGTCTACCAGCAGTCTTATATTCCCAAATTCTCAAGCACCCCAAGACACATGAGTGCATGCCCAGATGGCCACATCTCTCATCCTCACTGTGTGCAATATGGTAGCAGTGGAAACCACAGTTTATAATAATCCTGTATGGTGGGATTAACCCCATCAGGGAAAGAAACAGCTGGAATCAGTGCTGCAGGAATAGGATCTGTGTTGTATGGAGGTGACTCAGGGAGCTGGCACTCCTGACAGACCACCCTTGGATATAACAGATCACTGCTGGCTTCAGAACACACCTCTCCCAGCCTACCCTGAATATGCATTTCAAAGAATCTGACTCTTTGCCAAAGGAGCCAACTGGAGTATTTTTTTTGCTTTGTTTGAGCTGCTGTTTGTTTTCCACTTTGGCTATGTTTCCTCATGATAAAAGCAGCCTTTGATACAAGTGCAGCACTTAATGCACATCTCCTGTTCCTCCCAGCTCCCCTCTCTAGATCCATCTCTGTACATCCCTGCCTCTCCTTGTTATGCTTTTGCTTCTAGTTATCTAACAACTGTTTTTCTGTTCTATAAATTACTTTTAGCTCCATGCCAACAATCCTTTCTCTGTAGGCTCCCCAAAGGTTCAATTATCTGCCACTTGCTCCTTCCCTTCTTTTTTCTTGTGTGATTTTCAACACTAATTACAAGCTCCACACCAAAGATACCCAACTGTCCCTAGAGTTCACCATCCCAGTGGCTCCACACCCCTTTTCCTGGCCTCAGCCATGCTCTGAAGCACAAACAACAATTTCATCTCAACACTCCTCATCGAAATGGCTCAAAGGCAGAAGTGTTTCTCAGAGGAAAAGGCAGTCTCTGAAGACACAGTTCCCCATTATCTCCCTTTTTGGCTCCTCAGGAATGGACTGGGCTCTAAAAGGCATTACTGGTGGAACAATCCCAGAAAAACCCCTGTTAATGCCACAGTATTAACTGTAAGGGAATCAATGCGGTCCCACAATCAACAACCCATTAGCAAAAGGACCTCCTTGCCACGTTAAGTTGTGCTGATACAGTGAGTTTTGCTAAGGTAGTTATATTTTACCAGTACAGTTACACTGTCAACATTTGTACCAGCTGACCTGAGTTGGGTTTTGAGACTTCCTTTTGCTGTACACACGGCTGTGCTCCCTCAGCGCTGCCTTTGACTGACATTGCTCTCCTACAACTTGCCTGTCTGGGTGGAAAGCCTCATTCATGATTCTCTCTTTTCACTGTGTAACTCTCCATAGGTCTCAAGCTCCAACTGTCCAGATAAAGTTACATAGAAATGGCTGCCCTTCCTTTTCCTCAGTAAGGAGGGCACATTTTCACATGAACTTGACCCAGTACCTCTAGGAGCACCTTCTGATTGCAGGTCCTGTCCCAGGAGTAGAGCTGAATTACTTCCTGCACACCAGAACAATCTCTTGACATCTAGAGCACATTTTCACTTGCAGAAAGAAGTTTTTATATACTTTAAGCTGAGAACTTTCAAAAGACTTTCCATGGTTTATATATTTACCATAATGAAGGATGTATCTATGTATTCCATCATTTTGGAAATACATGTTTTCAAATCTGAAGTCTTGCCTAAATTTCCTCCTTTCTCTGTCTTAAAAGTACTAGTGCTTGGTTTGTATTTTAAGTGACTGTGCTCATCATCCTTACTTTTCAAGAAGTTCCACAGTCACATAATTAGGGACATAACAGAACAGTGCTGATGAACAGCATCCCCTGTAGATATCTGTCTACCCAAGCTAGGATTGAAAAGGAAAAACTGTTTTACTGGATGGTTTAGAAGCACTTATAGTGAAAGAAAGGCAATTCAATCTCTGAATCACTACAGGAGAATCGAGCACCTCCTGGATGTGCTTCACCAGGATAAATCCAGAGTTTTTTATTAAAATCAAACCCATTTCAACAACAAATCCCTTCATGCCTGTGCAGTAAAATCATTGTCTTGCTTTAACATTGAAGCACTTCTGTGTTAAAAGCCTTTCTGAGTTTTCTGAATAAAATCAAATAATCTGTATTACACATTTGTAATCTGTCCCCAGTCCAACAGCATCGCAATCCTTAAAAAATGCAATTTAGACAGTGTAAGTGAACAGCCAATCCCATTGAAGGCTCTGTTTTTAAAGCTGGACTTCTGGAGCTTACTTGAAGGGCAGCTACTCTAACCCATATTCAAAGATGCCCTTTCTCCAGCAGTTCATTTGGTGCTAAACGGGAAATACCAGAAGTCCACTCCACTCTTCTCAAATACTTGAGTTACAGCAGAAATATTTCCTGCTAGTGAGTTAAATTCCAGTTACCTCTGATGGCCAGCTTCAAACAGAAAGTCCTTAACTTTTGATGCAACTTAAGAATCAAAACAAACTCTGCTCTTTGTGCCTGAAACCTTACGAAGAGCCAGAAGGGATCATTGCAGCTTCCACCTCTCACACTTTCTACACTGTATCCAATCATGTTTTGGTGCATAAACCCAGTCCACAGGCTAAAAAATGTATATACTTCTACAGCTAGACTTGCAAATTTAACAATAACTGTGTAGGGACTAAAAGGGATATTTTCTTACAATTTAAAGCAACTTGAAAACATAAATGCAAAATACTGCAGAAAAATTAAAGAAAAAATCTTTAAGTGTCCCTTGTCTACAAATGATCTACGATGCCACTTTGAACGGGGACAAATGGGACATCTTTATTAAAATTTTGACCAAGTGGGTACATATACATTCTAGTATATCAAACTGAATGTGTTTGTGAGCTGTCATTAAAAGTCTGAACGACATCACTTTTCATGAGTATGAACAGAACAAAGTACACAGGCATGTTGCTCCCAGCTCGTCTCAGAAGAAGTATCTACTTATCAAAGAATTACTTCCTGCCCTACATACAGAGACATTTCAATTCCAGAATATCAGGCTGCCTGGAGAGTCCATCCATACTGGTAAAGTGTGTGTGTGTCTCCTGCTTACATAGGCAATTTAAATACAGCACATACTATACTACTGTTTAGATTTATTCTGACACCTGTGAGAGCTGTTAATCTGCCTTTCTAAGTGCAGTCACAAATTACTGCAGATTGTGGTACAGGAAGATCACAAGGGATTTTCTTTAATTTTGGGGCTTTTTACCTTGTATAACCTTGCTGTGTAGGGTTAGCTGACACAGCAGACAGTCCTATAATTAAGGCAACTGCATGAATACTAAAAAACTCCTACAAATATTGCATATAAATACATCATAGGTTTGAAGCCAGAAGGAACTACTAAATGGTTTCCTGTTAGTTCATGTTATTATATTTCATTAAGTTCTAATGTGTCCAACCCGGTAACTTATTAAAACAAGGTACCTTCTCCAGAGGTGAAATAATTTTTTTGATTTGCAGATAGAGACAGAGAATTTGTTACCTCCACAACTAGTTATAATGAGGGGGAAAAGCACAATCTTCCTGTTAAAAATGTACGCTTTTTAAAATTAACTTCAGACTCAGGCTACTTGTTCTTGCTCAGCATTGCTCTGCTAGGATAGAGAGGCCTTGGGTAGATTTTTTTGTCTTCAAGAGACATGTATATTAATCAGGCTTCTTAATGCAATATAAAATGAGCTCTTGCACAACCTTTTCTCTACCACTGAATCATCTGTGGTTCTGTGCCTTAGCCAATATTCCAACATTCCTTCCAAAACGTACGCGCTCCTTCCGTACCTAAATAAAGCTGCACAACAATAAGGTTTTCCTCTATTCATTTTTCTCCCATTTGTGCAAGAGACATTTTCATATCTTGGCTCACAATAAGAGCATTTGTCCAGTTCTAACCTTTAATCCTGTAGTATAGTCTCCATATTCTTAGAAGTAGACATTTTGGAGATCTTTCAAAATTCTGTGCTCCTACATCCATAACCTGGCATTTAGCTGTATTGGAATGATCCAAGTCACACATTACTAACTTAAACTAGCATAAAAAGCTCATTGGTCTTTGGAGTAAATTTTTTGATTTCTACCCAAAAACTGTGGGAAAAAATTGACTAAACTAGGTAGTGGAACCTCTCCCAGGAAACCCTTTTGAAAATGCCAATAATTCTTTATGGACATCTTAAAGGAGAGTTGTCAGTGGTAGGAAGCACTTAGCTTTTTAAAGCAGTTCTTGGCATGGAGGTCCACATTTGTTTTGGCAACATTTCACATGATCACATGATGTCACACAAAGAGCACGTACAATACTTTGCACTTCCTGCACTTGGACAAATATTCAAGCCTCCAAATAAAATGGATTTACTGAGTAGCAATACTGTAATTTCCCTCCGCCTCAAATAGGAAGTGTTCATAGCCTAGAAACAAATTAGGAATCAAGTTCAAGCTGCACTTTGTTTTTGACACATCAGCAAATATATTAGGAATATTGTCATCTTATTCTGTTCAGTCTTTCAGGTAATAAAGAATATTCGTAAGGAAGGCAGGAAATTAAACATTTACATCCTTCTTCCCCCAATACTTCCTCCCAGTCTTACAAACCTAAATTGTCAAAGCCTGAAGTCTTTGGCCATTCACACTTCATGGTTTTCAAGTGAGCAAAATGTAATTTCAAAGGCAATTCTTTAGCTTGAAAGAGTTGAAACTAAACAGGAACCCATTGATTTCTATAGGTTAAAGAGACTTTTTGGTAGTTTCCCATCAGCTGAATTTAAGTAGATGGATCCTGCTGAATAAGTGGCTAATACTTCATTATGTAGCAATTTTCAGAAGCAGCCTTCCAGGACTTGAGATAACTTTGATATCTAATCTTCAAACCAGCAATATGTTATTTTGCATACAAACTCACTTTAATTAGCTTGACTTCTCTAAGAAAGAATTAGTCAACTAAGAGAGAGTGAGACTAAAAGATGGATGGCATTAAACCTTCCTCAACTGTCCACATCGCATTGGCACTCAAGTTGTTTATGAACCAGTTTCTGAGCAGTTCAGCATTTTCAGCTAAACTAACCAGTGCAAATACCTTAAAACAGCCTCCTGTAAGCTGCAATGCTGAGCAGCCAGACACAGACTGTCAGAGAACCTGTGATGAACTGACCTCAGGAACACAGACAAAACAAAAGCCACAGTCCAGGACCCTAAGGGAGAGAAAGCTTGTCACAAATAGGTTAGACAACTGAAGCAAGTCTTGACTTCTTTAGGGCATTTCTCCTCCCACATTGCTTTAGCTGGTACTATAGAAATGATTCTTTCTTCTCCAAATCCTGACAGCACAAAAACATCTTTGGCATATCTACATCTCAGGCACTGAATGAGAATCTCCACGGCCACTTCCATGTCAAAAAGAAATTGCCTGCTTTCACACACCAAGTTCTTTTCAATGGGAAAGGGAGTGCTGGTAGGATAAAAGGTGTACACTTCAGAAACAAGGTAGGAAGAGGTAAAGTAGGAAAAAGAGGCATTGAAATCCCTTTTCCAACACAGATCTGCTCTCTGACTACACGGTGGACAAGATTTGCTGACGCTACACTAACAGCATGAACACCTGCAATTATGAACTTGGCTGAAGCCCTGTTGTAACCCTTTTCATGATTCCATCTGTTTTCTGGAATTGCGATGTCGTGATGTCTGGTGTGGAGATAATCATCATATGGCTAGAGAATCATTACATAGGTAGAGTTACAGTTCATGGAGCAACTAGGCACCTGCTCTTCCACCACAGTTTGTTGCAGTTCAGTAGCAACAAGTGCTGTAGCAGAAGTTGATCATGATTTCCTTGTACATAACCATGATATTTAGAGCTACAACAACAGATAATGTGGTGGCTAAGGAAGATACTTGATCCCTTTTATTATGGGCACCCTCTGTGTGTTAAGATACACTGGGAGGAAGGGGACAAGAAGATGAAACTTGATAGTGCAGCACCTCCCTCCCCACCAAGCATTCAAAACATGTTCTATGCTGCTGGTTCTTGCAGGTGAGTTCTATAATGGGTTATCTTTTCCCACCATATTAAATCAGTCAGGTTTGTTCCAATTACATAGAACCAAGCAAAGGGGAGCCATTTTAAAATAGTTATGCTGTCAAGGGGAGAGTCAGATGTAATACATTTTAGTACAGGCTTCTATATGTAGTCTTTTCCAACAAAAATCTCCAGTTACATCCTGAAGTGCTAAGCACCAAAACAGTAACCACTTAAACTATTTTAAAAGCTGCTTCTCGCATAGGAAAAGGTCAGCCAAAATTCAGATCCTGAACTAGATCCTTCTATGATTATTAATTTCTTTATAACCACGTGTATGGTTTATAATATGCTCCAAATAAAGGCGAAGGCCAGTATACACTGATCCCTACCACAGATATGAAGGAAAGAAGAAGTAATACACACACTCCTGATATATCAGTCATCATGTACTTTCTGTGTCAGTCTTACCAGGTGCCATCTCTCAGCTGAAACAGCCATATAATCTGGCACTCTGGGAACGGCTCATACACTGTTATGACATTAACTGCAGATTTCCTCAAACCTTCTGTCAATGGATGCCAGGAAACAGACAAGCAGGAGCTACTCTTGCATATGACTATTCCACTTAGCAATATCTCATTCCCAAAACTAGGATGTCAGCTAACAATTCAGCCTCAGCAGACCCGTAGTTCATTCTCTAAACAGAAGATTTTTGTTTTTAAGTCCTTCAGTTGTCCTTGAATTTTACGTGTTAGTCTGTTTCCTTGGCGGACCTCACGTAGAATTGCAAGATCCTGCTCTGGTCCCATATTCAGAGTCACCTAAAAAGGGAAAGAAAAACAGATGAATATAAACAAAGCTGTACAGAATACAATTTAGAGAGTATTATGATGAGTGCATGAGGGAGAGAACTCCAAAGGGGACCCTTTGCAGCTACCAAAGAAGATGCGTAAGTTAATGGCACTTTGATAATGCACATCACCAATAGAAAGGTGCTTTAGAACCAAAAATAAAGAGCAAAGCTTTCATAACATTATGGTGTTATATTACAGGCAAGGAAGAAATCTGGATAGAATATAATCAAGTTTACCCATAGCCTGTTGACTCAGCTTTCTAATTCCCGTATTACTTAGAGACCCACAAAAAGAGGCAGGTTAAAATATTTATCAAGTAATTTGTACCTAGTTCTAAGTACCTCACCTGATATGATGACATCTTATCCTCTTTTCCTACTAAAACTAGAGGTGAGCTAACTGCTGTGCCAGACCTGCTGCCTCCTAAACTGCACACGGTTCAAGAGCAGTTCAAGTACAACGCCTTGTTTCAGGCAGTGACATATGGCCTGTACTGAGCTGAACAAAGGCTGCTGGATAATCAGAATTCCTGATGGCAAGCTGGCCAGGGCTGACATTTCCTGTCACTCTGGAACTGGATAGCATGCCAGCCCAGTCACTTTCAAGGGCATGGGCTTGGAAACTACTCTCAAACACTTTTATTTTCTTGACCTGCCAGGGTTTCTTATTGCCATCATGTAGTTCTTGGTCAAAGATTTTAATATGCAAATCACGAAATGCAGTCATCAGACCTCAAGTGATGAGAAGGATTTAACTACCAATCTGGAGAATTCTAGCAAATATTTTGTTCCCCTGCCCTCTTGTGGTTAACAGTGTAATGAAGTGGAGAGTACAATTAAAAGCACACCTACAGATATAAAACATACAGGTCTGTAGTAAGGGTATCACAGGCCATTTCCCCCCTTTTTACATACGCTGTTTGGTCCTTACAGAATAAAGTTTAAAAACCCACAGCTCAACAACAACAACAACAACAAAAATATAAAAAACCCAAGGCCTTTAGTCAAAATAAATGCATTAGTCTAAGGAAACTGAACTGTGCACCAAAAGTACAGGAAAAAAGTGAGTCTACACTATGCCTGGATCATCCTCTCAAGCATATGCTTGAGATAAATATCTCTCCTAAACTTCCAGCAACATCAAGGCTGTGGCTTCCCTTTTAAGCTGTTCTGATGTTCATCTACACATCTGGAAGCTACTACAGAGTACACAGAGTCAACTTCCAGCCATTGCTTCCACAGTGATTTTTGCAGAGTTACAAATGACATATTAACAAAGTAACAAATAGAATACTCACAATACTTCAATGATCTAGCTCTTACTGGACCCAACCCAAATGCTATGGCTCCCAGAAAGAAAACAAATCATCATTTTCTTTGCAGGATAAACTTTTGAATCAAACTACTTTACTGCCTTGCAATTTTGAGACAGCAAAGTGAGCTACAGCTATCACGTAAGAACTTTCAGAGTGGAAAGAATAATACTCAGCTAATGCATAGTCAGGACACTTCCTGGCAAGCTCAATGCCTGACTGATTAACAAAGACATGTTTTTTACTTTGTAAAATACACAAGAGGCAAGTTTTGTCAAATACTGATATCTAAAGAAGCACGTAGGAAAGAAATTATTTCCTAAACTCTAGGGAAACAGTGCATTTAAATACTGAGCATACAGCTCTATAGGGTAAGCCCATAATAGCCTGCCTCAGAAATGCTTAACTGCAACCTTGTAAATCTGCTTCTCTACATCTTTCAGTTTCTGCTGAAGCTGTTTAATGTCATTCTTGAAGCCTTCTACTTCCATACTACGACGTTTTTCCAGGGCCTCACATCGCTGAGTCATCAGCTTCAGGCGCTTCCCCATCTTTTCTGAGCGTTCCTATGGAGATGAAAACTCAATAAGGGATACAAAATAAAGGCTGAAGATCATCACATAGCTAGCAGATGATTACAGACTAATTACCTTAAAGAGTTCTTTCCCAGCATCTCTCTCCTCACGAATCCTAGCCAGCTCGCCTTCCAGGGCGACACACTGCTCTCTGTACATGTGTGATAGGTGTTGTTCCTGCATTAGCTTTTCCTGCAGTGACTAGGACATAGGAGAAACAGAAAGAATCAACTCAAAAGACTCTGCTTACAAAATCTCCCCTGCTCTGGAAAAGCAAGTGTGATAAAATTGCCAGTATGACAGGCAAATAAAAACTAACAACTGGAGCTGCAGCTAATGAAATAAGTAGTTGTGGACAATAGTCTACCATTACTTCCATTACCAAAACCTTTTAATTAAGTTAAATTGTATATGACTGCTCATCATCAGATAAAGAACTCTCTCCTCTTCCCTTTAAAAATAATATTCAACTAATGCTGTAACTCTCCTCTTCACAGTCATTTCCCAGTACTGCATTTCAGAAGCATCTGCATTCAGTGGTAGATGAAAACCATTCCCTATTGCCTGTTTACTTTCCACTTCCTTATTGCCTGTTTACCCACTTCAGATCTCTCAGCTTCTCACTGGAAGTATAGCAGAAGTGAAGAAAAATACTGACTAGTGTAAAAGAGCTGGAGTACATCAACAGAAAGGACTCCTTCTCCCCTGACAGCAGCAAGGAAGATCCAGACATGGCATTCTAAGTCCATTAGCTCAGAGCACTTGCACCAACAGAAAGCCACGTGCAACCAGCAGGTTGAAAACTGTTGGCCCCACATATCAAGTGACTTACAGAACTAGGGATTTGTTCTGGGCATGAAAGAAACTGCCAGTGACACACAACCATAAATCCTAACTACACATTTTATCTGAAATTTGCAAGCAATGCTGAGGTTGAGGCAGGAGAAGTTTTGGTTTAGATTAGTGCCAAAAGCAATGTAACTTATGGCAAGCCAGTACAGCTTTGAAACAGCTGCTAGCTACTGCCTGTTGAGCCAGAGCCCAGATGCTTGCAATTTTCAAGTTAAAAACTGTTAAAGAGACTCTATCTAGGACAAAAAAATTACCTTTATTTCTCTGCTTTGGACTTTTGAAGCTCCATCATCAGCTCGATGCATCTTCTTGGTACCTTTATGCTTCTTTTGTCCTGATGGACTATTGAAAACAAGTTGATCCAGACCTTTGCCAAGTTGCCTCAACAGACAGTCCTTCTCTGCCATCCATGCTTTCTCATTGGCTCTGGCATCAAACTTCAGCTGGAGATAGTCACGGGTACTCTCATATAAGAGATTTTGTGTCTTTTGGAGCCTGCAAAAAGGGATCCCAGTGGAGTTAATTAACTTCTTTCCTAGTTCCTACCTTAATTTCCGCAGTCATCACTGCAAGTTGGAAGCAGCATGGAAGAAAAAGATAGGTGCTCTCCTACTCAGCTTAGCTCTTATCTAATGAAAGAAGTGCTATTCTTCCTATGTGAAATAGGATTTTTAATATGTAGATTACTCCACTCATCATCTTCCACACATACTACCAGATGGCTGCATAATTAGCTTTTCTGCCTGCTGCAGGAGCAACACATTCAAAGTCATAACATTTCTATTGTTCCATCTCTTCTCATCTCATGACTACACCGTGGTCATTCTCTCACACTCACTTCTCTGTTACAGCTTTGATCTTCTCCTGGTCCCTCTGATGCTGGACTTCAGCTTCCTCCATGTGAATCCGCCTGTCCTCTAGTAGTGCCTCGACCTGTTCCTTGGATAATCGTGTCTGTTCTTCTATTTGAGCTTGCAAGGCCTGGATCTGGATAAGAAGAGGTAAACATTGCTGAACAAGACCTCAAACCAGTTCTGCTCCTGTCCTTGCAAGTCTCTAAAATTTCAAGATTCAGATCAAAGACTCTACCTGATAACATCTTTAGCAGTTCTGATTTCTCAAGTTTTCTTTTTGTTTTAATGCTAAGGATTCCAAACAACTGAATCATTTTTAAAAAAAATCATGCTATAGGCAAGAGAGACATACCATAAACAGCAACAATAGGTTGAAGATATTGGAAAGATTTAAATTGCACATGATTAAATTACATATGACAAATCCTGTGAAATATGCAGAGACACTTCCATTCCTCTGCTACCATCTTCCAATGAAATGGTGATATAAAAATACCTAAATTCTAGGAAGGCAGCAAGTCCACATATATTGAACAAAAGAAATTACTCAACCAGAATTAATTACTAAATGTAAACAAGATAAAGAGGGAAGGAGAGGAATGCAAAGAATCCTGATCTAGGGCACATAGTCAGTGAGATACATTGAAGCAAATAGTTGAAAAATGTGCATCTGGCCTTTATGTTAGAAACTATCTGGAAAAAAACCTTGGTGGGTATTTAGATTGCTTATTTTCATGTCAATTTTGAATGATGTTTTTGTTCCAGAATAAATGCTGTTAGATAGCTAACTGGCCATCAGGTCAGTCAACATCACCCTTGAACAAATAATATTAATAATAATAACCACCACCACCAATATCTGCTGTACAAGTTAGTCCTTCATTTGCTTTTCTTGATTCATCCTTCCTCATACTTTACATACAGCTTCTGGTACCTTCCCCAGTTCATGATACTGCACATTTTATCTTTCATTCTGTCATGCTACCTTTCATTGAAGTCTAACAAAGGGAACATTTCATGGTACAGGTGCATCTTACTGGGGCTGCCTAATACTGTCTCAGACACATTGCTTTTGTCAGATTACCACAAAACACCCAACCCTGCACATCTTCAGAAGGTTTAGTGTGAATTCATGGCCACTATCAAATTGTGGGAGATAACATCAATTACACATTCTGTACTTAAGGGCAACATATTTCAGTTGACATTAGTGGGACATCTGCTTACATAAAGCTTTCAGAGTTCTTAAATCTACATTCACTGGAAAGAAACAGCTAAGTAAACTGACAGAAAATGTGAATCTATACTAAGATGCAAGGACTGATAAAATTGGTACATCTACATCTTATCTAAGCAGACAGCATATTTTTAATCACAATTTTCTGCAAGCCAGGAATTATGTCCATTGCTTAGCAAATGCTTTTACCTGTAGTAGAAGTGTTTGATTTACACACTGATATCTCTCTTCTGGTTTTTCTCCTTGTACTGTTTCTTTTGAAGTGCTCCTCTCGGTACCTATTGCAGAAATGTACCAAAAGTAGAAAAGGGTTTTCCAATCTACTCGCAATACCCTTCCAAGCATGACATATTGTATGTTCTGGTGGGCCTACAGGGACAGAAAAAAGCTTGCCACTGCTATAGTCACAAGGACTTCTAGGAGGGCTAGCTGAAAGAAAAGAATTTCACAACTTAAGGTGATCACATAACTTTATCCCAGTCCATCACATCGCAGTGTTTAGTATTTAGGCAACGTACTAAATATCTTGGCATATATAGAAAGCAAACTTAACACATTTTCTTAAATAAATGATGAACAGGCAGATGTCACAGCTGCACAAACATCAAGCCTTGAATGAGTTTTGAGCTTGTTGACTAATTTCAGTCAATTTAGATGAGGCAAAGGAAAAAATTAGTATGTAGGCATACAAATACACACTACTGTCTACAGAAAGTCAGGCAGAACCTCATGCCTTGGAATGGCTGTGGCAAAGGTGCCTGTCCAGTTGGTACCTGCATACTTCCAGAACAGCCACCTGATGGTCATACCAACCTCTTCCTTAGCTGGGCAAATCATGGACACAAGAGGCTATTTGAAAAGGTTTTGAAGGGAAGCCAAGAGCACTGCATGTATATGTATGTACACATGGACATTTAGGGAACTTGATAGAGATTTACCAAAGCATTTTCAGGAAGGAATTACTCCAGTATACTGGAGACAGACACAGAGAAACAAGTATCAGTAGCTGAGCTGTTGTCAGCCAGCTCGATGTGGTACCTGGGGTGGAAGCATCATCTCGTTCATGTGACTCTGCTGGCATTTGCAGAACAGTAACCTAGAGAAACAAGATATCTGCACTGAACATCTGACTTCCCCAAAGCAACGGTCAAGAACAAATCTTAAAAAGTTAAAATGAGGTATCCAAAAGAACAGCATTACCTTACTCCTACCACAAGACAAGGAAGACACTCACAAGTGTAATGTCCATGTTGAAAAGTTTCCCTTATCATGGCTGAGTTTTGCTATTTCTGCCTCTATTTTTTTCACCAAAACAAGTGGAAAGTAATTCTGCCTTTTCCGGCTTCATTAGGATGAAAGTCAGCACCCTCAGCAGGAAAGGAGCATTTTGGGGATAGAGAGGAGAAGAGGAAGGTGAAGATGATGTTATTTCCTTCTTTCACACTCCTCCTTGTCTCAGCAAGACAGAGAAACATGGAGCTTCATTTATCAGCACATTCATTCAAGCTACTGAACAAGCCTGGGATAAAAGCAAGTGTCAAGAATATTGAAACAACTCAACTGTTGAACTGAAACTTGCTTAACAGAAAAAAAAAAAAGGCCATGACAGCAGGTTATAACCCCAATGCTTATCTTTAGGTCGATACTACATAATAGCACTAATTTTAGAGCTACCCTAAACCAAGGAATTTTAGAGCTTCAAGATTTTTGAAGTACTTGGGTGGTGCAGAGCAACCATGAATAATGCAGCATATTTCAGCCTTTTTCTGCACCTTATTCCAAGATAAATTCTATATTCCCATCATATACTCTCTATGTCCGAATCATTTATGACTTTATAAAGGTTCAGCTACACTGCACTTCACATGTACTGCAATTTAATCAATTTAACCATAATTCTGAAATATGTGACACAATGTTGCCTACAGAGGATGGCTCTTCTGCCCAGGAAAATGCTGCAGCAACCTTGCCACTTTCTCCTTGAGTGAGGTCCTAAGAGAGGCACTCCTAGATAGCTGATCTTCAAACACTGCACCTGGTTGCTTTCAGCACTTTTTTTTTCTTCTTGTGGTGTTCTCTCCACCTTCTCAATGACCATTTGCCAGATGACTTCAGACTCCTATCTGACATTCAGGAGGCTGACATGGAGGTATGTTTTGAAGGTAGAAGGAGGCTGATGTTACTTTCAGTGTGCTTGTTCGTACTTACCTTTCAGCATTTATACTAAAACCTGATGTTGCTACAGATCCCTCCTCTACTGGGCTCATTTAGTAACTTTTGACTTGTGGGACAGATCTGGTCTGTGGACACTCTGGGATACAGATGTTACAATCCAAAGCAGAGTTCTACAGAAAAATGGGAACTTGCCTTATGTGGAGGCTCATTGTGAAAATATGTAACTTCTCCATCTGCTCCCATTACAGTCAGGAGATGCTGAATTTTTTTTCTGTCCTCCAGTTCCCTGGAATTCAAAGAAAGCACTTTTTTTTAAAAATACATCAAGACATTACTTGTTAATGCTTGCAAGTTTTCTAAGCTGTTGCAGTTCTTGAGAATATTGCTTTGAAAACAGCTTCCTGAACACATTATGGATGTGGCCAATATAATAAGAACACCACCAATTCTGCTGGGATTGGAGAGCCTATTTTCAAATATGACAATACTACATGGGTTGATACAACAATAGCACATGTGATAAAGAATTTTCATCAGAAAGTTACAAACTTTTAGATTTTAAGTGTCCATTGTTTTTAAAGCAAACTACATTAAAGACTGTGTCAGACTTTTCATCACACTCTTGAAAAGTGCCAAAGAACAGCAACACATGTTTTGACTTAAGTTCTTAAATCTTTAAGAGAAAACTTGATACTATCACTCATAAATACTCTGAAGAAGGTTGGGAGCTCCTTTGTCACTGGCAGCTTGTCTGGTATGATGGGTTATATTACAGTTCCCCAACTAAATGGCATTAAAAATGAGTGGCTGATGTCATGATCTCAGAGTGAGGGAAAACTATTTGCTTTGGTCTGTATTTTCTACTCCAACTTAAGTGTTTTTATGGCTGAGGAACTTTTGCCAGGCAGATGCAAGATCTGCATCTGGGTTTTGGTAGCAGGGGGCTACAGGGGTGGCTTCTGTAAGAAGGTGCTAGAAGCTCTTCCCCCATGTTCAAGAGACAATGTCAGCCAGCTCCAAAATAGAGCTGCCACTGGCCAAGGCCAAGCCCATCACAATGGTGGCAGCACCTCTGGGATATTTAAGAAGGGGGGCTCAGAGTGCCATCCAACCTGGCTTTGAACACTTCCAGGGATGGGGCATCTACAACTTCTCTGGGCAACCTGTTCCAGTGCCTCACCACCCTCACAGTGAAGAATTTTCTGCTAACATCTAATCTAAACTTAGCCTCTTTCAATTTAAAGACATCACTCGTGTCCTGTCACTACATGCTCCTGGTAAAACTCCCTCTCCAGCTCTCTTGTAGGCCCCTTAAGTGCTGGAAGGTGCTGTAAGGGTTCCCTGAAGCCTTCTCCAGGCTGAACAGCCTTTACTATCTCAGCCTGTCTTTATAGGAGAGGTGCTCCAGCCCTGAGGTCATTCGATTGGTAATAATTTCCCCAAATCAAGTCTATTTTGCCCATGACATTAACTGGTGAGTGATCTCTCTCTGTTCTTATCTTGACCCATGAGCCTTTTGTTATATTTTCTCTCCCCTGTCCAGGGGAGGAGGTGAGTGATACAGAGTCTTGGTGGACACCTGGCACCCAGCCAAGGTCAACCCACCAGAGTCAGCTTCAATCAGAACTCCCACATTCAAACTGATAGCATGCAATCAAAATGTGAACCTACGTTAAACTTCTGCTCTTTCTTCTACTACCAGAATAGGAGGAATAATAAGTGGAAACATATTTAGCATCCCAACAGAGCCCACCCTGGGAAGTGTGGCATAATTGCTTCTCTGAAGACCCCAGATCTGGATGAGAACTAGCACACAAGTGTATGCAATTGCTGCTGCCTGTGACCCAGCCCACACCACCTAACACAGCACACCTGATTTTCAGCCGGTCATTCTCTGAGTGAAGACGAAGGACATGTTCCCTCTCCTGGAAAAGGTAGACTTGCATATCACTCAAAGCCTTCTGCAACTTTGAAACCTCCTCTTCCAGCTGACGGACTTCCCACTGCAACTTGTGCTGAGTGGAGAGAATGAAGTACTTGAAATGATACAGAGCATTGGGCAACACTTAGGAACTTCAAACTGCCTGTGCTCTGAGCCTATAACTGCTATAGAACAACAGCCAGCTCCAGTGAATTATTTTATTCTCTTATAATATTTGACCAGCTGAGGGCAGTATTGGAAAAATGATTTTAAAATGTTTCAGCAGGGAGTTCAGAGCCCCAGGAATCACTGTCACTACACAATAGCTCAATAAGGCCTCAGCAAGGGTGTCCAGTTTCCAGTGATTGCACTTCCACACTGGTGGTCAGAGCAGCACAGGTATGGGGAGTGTGACATCAACAAAAACATAGCAAAGCCTCTGCAATAACACTTGCTTTTAAAATAAATTACTGAATAATACACATTAAAGTATCTGTATGGTTTAGCACTGAGAAATCTGACTAGTTACTAAGTTACATTAATTATTTTCTACCTGGTGTGGAAAACTAACAAACCTTTTAGAAAATCATTCCTGTACGAAAGAAAGCACTATTTTGGAACCTGCCCCTCTTTTTCCCATATGAAAATAACTTAAACAGCATATATTTCCCCAAGCTGCTTCAAGCATGGCCAGTACTTGAGGAGACACCTTAGTCACCTCACAAGTGATCACTCTATTCCCAAAGGACCATCCACAATTATCAAGATGACTGCTAGAAAGATACATGCTGTAAGGCATATCAGAACACTGAATATCTTACAGATATTCTGTAAGATTTCTCCTCTTAAAAGGCAGATTTGTAGGTTTTGGAGTTTCTTTTAAACTCATTTATTTGCTGTGTAGTTTACTGCTATGCTTATGAATTCCACTGTGGTAAATACAGATTATATCCATATCTCCAAGCCTATTACATTTGGACAAAAGAGCACTCCTCTACTATGAGAAAAAAGGGAAAGATACTGGACAACATAGAGAATGAACATCTAAATTCAGGCCTTAATAAAAAAAAAAAAACAGAAGCAAAAACCCCACTGAGAAGATATAACCAAACTATGGTAACTTCAGAAGAAGGTATGTTTCTGTCTGCTTTGACAATCAAAATCTACTTATTTCTTCATAGCTCAGTTCTACCACATTACTGGTAAATCTGGAGACATCTACGCTGAGTTTTCAACCGAGGAAAAATACTAAGTCAGTGGAAGGATAAGTAGTCCATCATTGCTCAAAAACTCGTTCCCTACCTGATTGTCATACGTTTCTTTGTATCTCTCCAGCCTTTTTACCAAATCCTCCTGTTCCTCATCAAAGTCAGCAATCTTCTTGCGGTAGTATTCCAGCAGCTCCCGGGAAGGATGGAGACGAGCCAAGCGCTCACTGATAGAAGGGAGAGGAGTAAATTCCTCCTGGTTTGGAGACTGGCAGTCAGCATGTCTGGATGAGACATGGGGGTTTGGTGCCCTGGACAGAAAGAGAGACATGTAAGCTTCAGACAAGAAAATTCAAACACTTTTTAAAATAGCTGAACAGGTTTTAAATTTTTACACAGATTTGATTTAAAACGCAGATTAGCTTGACTGTGCTACGGGTATGACAGGTGGTCACAGCATTAAGGAGAACCAAAACCTTTGATATAGAATGGCTTGCAAGTTTACAATACTGTGGAGAAGGGGCTAACTTACAGAATAAGGAGAAAAAAATGTTATGGAAGCAAAGTCTCATAGGTTATTTAGGGAGGGTGAATGTGAAAAGAGAAGGAAGAAAGAACAGAAGGACAGAACACAGAGAACAAAAAGTCCATTGTTGTGCTATTAGAAGCCACTGTAAAATGAGCAGGAAAACAATCTGTGACAGTCACTATCTGATACCTAGACAAAGAAACACTTTCTAGAGACAGACCATTGAATAAAGGCAATAATTCAAGATAACTGAAGCACCAGCCACTTCAATTTAAGGTGTACGTATAGGAATCTATGTGCTTTCCTTTCTGGTCTACTTGATCTTATCCACATGGCTTGTCCATCCTCAATAGTGAAGTAGAGCCTGCCAAGTTCTTGTATCTTACATTAAAATGCTAGATGGAGAGCAAGTCAATATTATGCAAATCAAATTAAGGACATGCATGATTACATGTATTTTCCTATAAACAATAATTACGACATTCAAACATTTAATCTGCTAAACAAGCACCAAAATTTGCAAATAGAGCTGCACGGCTTACAGTTACCTTGGAAAGCATTATTTTTGTTATTTATGTTGGTCCAAAATGTTCATTTTTTAAATGATACCCTGAGTAACAGAAGCCTCTTTACCAAAGATCTGCTTAATGAAAACACAGTCCAGAATCTGACCCTGGGACCAGTGCCAGAATGTTGATGATAAAGTGATTTGATGGATGGCACTGAGGCAGTGGTGACCTTTATGGAGCCACTCACCAAAGCTGCTTAGATCAGAACCCCAATGCACATCCATGAAAACGTGCCAAGCTCCTTAACTCCCGGCACTATAGAAAAGCATTAAATATACAAAAGTATGATTTTTTTTTTCCCACGTAGGAACTTGCTGCACGATCAAAAATGCCTTAACACACGTAGAAAAATAAGTAACACCAGAAGGACGGAAGTAACCCAGGCACGAGGTGAGCGCTTTATTGAGGAAGAACAGCAGAAATGGAAAAGTGTAAAAGGCAGGAAGCACAGCAGGCACAGGAGCGGGCCAGAGGGTGCCCTGCGTTAAACCAGGCCACCGAGCAGGAAGGAAAGGGCTCCGGGACCCCCGGTGTCCCGGGAGGAGCAGCTCCCCCACACTCACTACCTTGAGCAGAGCGGGCTCCCCGCCGCGCTCATCGTGCCCCTGCGGAGCGCCGGGCTCTCCGCGGGTGGGGGACAGCAGAGCTTCGGGCACTCCGAGAGGCTGGCGGCGGGGAGTACCCGGCGAGAAAACCCGCGGGAAAAGCCCCGGACGGGGGTTCCCAGGATGGGGGTCCCGCCGCGCCTCACGGCCCCAACGTCCAAAAAAAACCGCCACCATCCCCGCGCGGCTTAAACCTCGTAGCGCCACGCCCCTCGCCGTCTTCCTCCAATCACAGACGGCCTTCCATGCGCTCCGACAGTCTGCGCCAACCAGCGATCGCGACACGGGTGGCGGGGGTTCCGCGCCGGCGCCTCTGGGAGTTGTAGTCCTTGGGCGGCTGGGGAGGTCATGGCGCATGCGCGGCCGCGGCGGGGGCACAGGGAGGGTCTGAGGGGGGGATCGTGGGGCCTGCGCGTATTAACCCTGGTTTTATGAGGGCAGCCATCAGGCCTATGGGCCAAATAAATGCAAACCTGGCAGAGGGGACTCTTTACATCCACAGCAGCAAAAACTGCTACTCAAACACCCATTTGTGTTTGGAAATGAACTGAACAAAACATG
This sequence comes from Manacus vitellinus, assembly GCF_001715985.3. NCBI lineage: Eukaryota > Metazoa > Chordata > Aves > Passeriformes > Pipridae > Manacus > Manacus vitellinus. Next base: position 6,602,118 of record NW_021940682.1, read on the forward strand.
ACGTTGTGCAGTCACAATAAGTTACCGACTTGAATTCTGCCTGAATTTAATGTATTCTTTGGATCATCTCGATGCCTTTTAGCCTCTCCAGTCCCCCTCGTATACCCAGAAGTACCTACTAGTGGTCTTACCATTTATGCAACACATGGTCTCCTAACTCATTAAATGTTCTGGGGAAAAAAAAAAGCCTATGCACTAACGAGCCAGTTTTTTTTCTAAACACTTTGTTTAAAGAAATCGACTTTCTGTATGACAAAAAAACCCAAAAAACCACTTACTTACATACTTACAAAGCTATGAGGTTACTCGTTGCAGTTACAACTTCCTCGTGAGAGGAAGAGCAGGAGCGGGCACTGATCAGTTCTCTGTGGTGACCAGAGACAGGACCCGAGGGAATGGCCTGAAGCTGTGTCAGGAGAGATTTAGGTTGGATATTAGGAAAAGGTTCTTCCCCCAGAGGGTGGTTGGGCACTGAATAAGCTCCCCAGGGAAGTGGTCACAGCACCGAGCCTGACAGAGTTCAAGGAGCATTTGGACAACACTCCTGGACACATGATGTGATTCTTGGGGTGTCCTGTGCAGAGCCAGGAGTTGGAGTTTGTCAGTCCCTTCCAAGTCAGAATATTCTGTGATTCTGTGATTCTTCTTCAAATTGATATTCTCATGAAATAGAGAAAAGAGGAGGGTAGATAATTTGTCTTGGCAAAGTCCAAAAGAAAGACTGCTATTAGGGATTTGGACTTGATGATCCTTGTTAGTCCCTTCCATCTCAGGATATTCAATGATTCCCCTTAGTTAGATGGGGTGCTCTCTCCAGAGAGCAGCTGAATACATTGTAAAAAGGGCTGAAGTCTTCTCTCAGAAAAGTGATAAATACCTCCAAATAACCAAGAAGAATAAAGGCTGACAGAGGGTACACAAGTCCCAGCATGGACCAGTGTTTCAGAAGCAAACAGCTCCAAAACTGGAGCAGGTAACAGAGAAAAGCGTAAAATTCTGTTTCTGAAAGGATATCTTGGAGAACTGATATGATTTAAAAAATGCCCCCTTGGGTTATTTGGGATATTTAGCTTTTTGCTGTTAGGAAATCCTGCACAATTCCCAGCAATGCCTTCCAGAGCCCTCCACTAACCCAAACATGTTAACACAAAGCTGAAACAACTTTGAAGAGTCAGTGTCAGTCTACAAGAAAATCAGCAAAAGAGTGGTTCTCAAAACAAAGCTTTTGAGCATGGAGATTTTTCCCTCTGGTATTCCTGGCTAAATCATTGCTTACCTTCAAACTGAGAACGTTATTGATTCTGCTGATGGGAATAGAATACACGTGTATTTCCTCAAAGGACTCTGGTACAGCTCATCAGGAGAGAGACACAACCAAACAATAATAGAAACAAAATGGAAGGAGTTCATAGGTAAATGTATTGGGTCTGAAGCAGATCTTGTAAGCCTCATGGCGGGAAGGGGGGGGGGAGGAAATTAACTTTTTGTGAGCCTGAAATAGAACACTAGGACCAAGGTCTGAATAATCAGAAGAGAATAAATATTCACAGAGAATAAAGTGAAATGTGGCATTTGGTGAACACCGAAGGCAGGGTTCTGGTTAAAAAGAAAAAACAACAACATACAATTTATTTTGAAATACTATGTTGCGATGCATAGGCAAAAGATACTTAATGAGTCCCAAGAGGTACTTAACAGGTCCTAAATTGTGATTACTTGACTTAGGAAATAAAACATGGCATCAGGGGAGATCAGCAGAGTATCCATCCATAGCACAGAGGTTGGGGGGTGATGGTGGCGTACTGGGCCCAACCTGAAGTTCAGCCTGGAGGAGATGGAGGGGAGATCTCATCACAGTACAAAACTTCCTTGTGAGGGGAAGAGGAGGGGCAGGCACTGATCTCTTCTCTGTGGTGACCAGGGACAGGACCCGAGGGAATGGCCTGTAGTCGTGTTAGGGGAGGTTTAGGTTGGATATCAGGAAAAGGTTCTTCCCCCAGAGGGTGGTTGGGCACTGAACAGGCTCCCCAGGGAAGTGATCACAGCGCCAAGGCTGTCAGAGTTCAAGGAGCGTTTGAACAACGCTCTCAGGCACATGGTGGGATTGTTGGGGATGTTCCTGTGCAGGGACAGGAGCTCGACTGAACAGTCCCTGCGGGTCTCCTCCAGCTCAGGAGGGTCCCGCGGTCACGGACAGACGGACGGACCCTCCCACTCCCGGGGGCGGGGCCTATGGAAGGGCGGGCCCTATGAGGGGGCGTGGCCTGTCTGTGGGCGTGGCCTGACGTCCGGCCCAGACAATGGGCGACGCGGCCGCTCCGCACCGGAACTAAATGGCTCGGGTTTCCTCGCACATTCCTCCGCGGCGGAAGTGGCGCCGGCCCCGCCCTCCCGCTCCCCGGCGCCTTCTTGCCCTGCGCGGTACCCTGAGGAGTGCTGGGCGGGGCGTGTGCGCGCAGGACCGCCGGAGGGGGATCCCCGGGGCGTGGGGCGGCGGGAGGTCCCTCGCCAGCAGAGGGGTAGGTGGGGGACTACTTTTCGGATCGGAAGGCAACGCGCGTTTGCAGTTCGGGGAGGGCTAAAGAGGCTCGTCACTTTCCGGCGGGCCGGACGGAGGCGGAGTGGGGCTCGGGCGGGGAGAGCGGCCCGGGCCGGGACAGCGACCGCCCACCGTCACCTCGGCACCGCCGCTCGTCCGCTGCGCCGGCGGATGCGCCTCGGCCCCCGGTCTGGCCCTGAGCGCCCCACCCGCCCCGCTCCGCCCTGCGCTCCCGCGCGCCGGCGCCCCCCTCCCCGCTGCGGCCATGGCGGGGGGCGGTGGGTCGCGCTACGCCGGCCGAGTTCGTGCCGCCGCCCGAGTGCCCCGTGTTCGAGCCCAGTTGCGGAGGAAGTTCACGACCCGCTTGGCTTCATCGGCCGCATCGCGGACCTGGCCGAAAAACGGCATCTTGCAAGATCCGGCCCCCAAGGTACCGCGCCCGGGCTCCCGGGGGCTGAGCGCGGCTCGAGAGCCCGCGGGCGGGGTGAGGGCCGGGCAGCGCCTTTCTCCCACCCCCGGGTCGCCCGGGGTACCGTGTGTCCCTTCCGACAGGCCGCGGTGCCCCTGCCGGGGGCACCGAGAGACCTGTGGAGTCTCTGACCTCGGAGCGGGGTGTTTGGAGGTTCCTCTGCGGAAGGCGAGAAGCGAACAGTGCGGGAGCGTGTCCGGGACTTCACGGTCTTGTCGCTTCAATAAAAAACCCCCGCCATCCGACTTGTGAAAGCTGCGAGGGCTTCGTGGGTGAAATCGGGCGTTTGCTCCGGGAGGGGAGGAGAGAGAAAAGAGGGCGTTTGTTTTTAACGGGTTGCTGTTTATAAGCATAGTCTGTCAACTCTTAAGAGGAGCGCGGCCTGTTTGTGCAGGGGAATTATGTTTATTCGAGGCCGTTTGGGAGGCAGAAGCTTGATCGCTCCGATGGTTCGGTCGTTACTTCATGATCACTTGCCCAGTGACCTGGGAAAACCATCTCGAGAAGGCAGTTAGATCCCTAAATTATTAAAGTACGAATGGACTTTAAATGTAGCAGTTAAGTAAGAGGCTTGAAAACACCGAGAGAAGTAAAAACCTGAAAAGAAAGCATGAACCGAGATACGGGGTTTGCCGATTGGATTTCATGATCCCTCTCCCGGCCTGTTTTGGTTCCCGGAATCTGTTTAGTTGGTTTAATGGCACGGTGAAAACTTGACCTCCGCGGGGCTGCCCTTTCTAAAATAAGCAGAATGGCTCAGGTTGAGAGGCCACAAGAAACCGATCCAGGTCTTGTTCATTGAGAATAACGAGAACTTTCCTGACCGTGGAATGTGTTTGTGTTTCTCCACGATTGCCGAGCTGTTTGCACTGCAGGGTTTCACGGGATGCACGAGTTGATTTGCAGCCTGCAAGAAGGACTGAATCAGACACTTCACGCTAACCTTACTGATTTGTTGCTCTTTTCCATTATTGGAAGCTGTAAATATTTTACAGTTGGACTTGAGGCATTTATGTGCTGCAGCAGGGCAAATAATGAATATTTAGTGTGGCTTGTCCACTTGGAATGGGGTGTCCTTGCTCTCTTACATTTGCTGCCAGGTAGATAATATACTGTAACTGAAGATTTTGTTTTAAAAGAAGTGCTAAAAAACTGAATGACTTGTTTTGATGTTGTAACACAGTTGTGGGAGATAGGGCTGGGAGGCACTTGTGGTTGAACCGACGGCTGGTGGTGCTGAGAAGGTCATTGTTTAAGGCTCCATTTTTGTTAAAGAGCTGGGCTCCTGACTGGTGGTCTTATCTTTATACATGAAAACGTTAGATGTGTTATAATGTGCTTTATTTAGTCTTTGTTGCTGTTGACAGTGAGAATTTTTCAGTGTGCAAGATATGTGGAACTTTTTTTAGAGTAACTAACCAGCAAGCTACAGGGTGTACCACTGATTTAAATTTAGCATGAAGCAATGCATGCTGAAATGTTTTAAACCTTATTTTCTTTTACATTTTTACTTCTGTGAGGATCTTTTCCTCTAACTAAAATATAGTGGGAGGAACGTTATTGTATAAGCACAAGAATGTCTTAAAATTGGAAAATGATATCACCAGTACTGAGAAACTCATTTACTGTTGGAAGCCTGTTTACTCAGACATTATTGGGGTCTGCTGGTTTTGTGCATTTTTTTGAAAAGTTTCTGGAAGCAATAAAATGTCTTTCTGTCTCTGTTTAGGACTGGCAGCCTCCATTTGCATGTGAAGTACAAAGTTTTCGTTTCACTCCGAGAATTCAGCGCCTGAATGAACTGGAGGTGAGCTTTCCCACTGTTGATATAATTTTGTGTTTGCACTGAAAGCAGGAGGTCTCCCTGCTTGAGATTTGCATCTTGGCAGGTTTCTGGATGGGGGATACTTTAGAAACCCGTAGACCACATCAATGTTTATACTTGGCAGTGGCAGAGTTCATATAAAATAACTCTCCATGGCTTTGAGAAAAGTCTGTTCTTTATTTTATTACCCAAAATAACCACAAGAGCTTTTCACATTCAACTGGAAATGTCTAAAATGAATTCCAAATACCATGTGTGTAGTAAGAGCAGCCAGTGTCTAGCCTTCAGAGCTCCACAGGCAAGGATTTTTTTTCTCTTGAAATATTTACTGCTGTTCTGAAGCCTCTGGTTACCTCATACTATCTTGATAATGCCTTTTAAGCCTTAAAATGAACTGAATTTTTTTATGGCCTTATTATAGTTGGTTAATTTTATGATTTAGGAATCTATGTGAGCTTTCTTGAAAGCAGCATGAGTTCCATTCTGGCCTGGTTTTTGCTTTTCTCTACAACACTTCTCAAAGCCCTGCTCTGTTCACGTGCCAAAACGTCGTGTATCGTTTGGCTTGTAAATGGGTCTCCTTATGGAAAGTGATTTGAGTACTCCTAAAATACTCAGGGGAGGAGGCCCCTCTGCATGGTTGAGGCATATATAAAAACTGTTTGTAACTCTCCCCCTCCCCACCAATGTATATTTTAATAATTGCTCTTGTGTTTCTCTCTGGAATGCTGGGTTTTTTCATAAGTTTGTGTTTTGGTTTCAAACCAAGAAACTATTAGGTAGGAGTTTGGTTTATAGGATCTTAAATGCAGAGAGAAAAACATATACAATTTTCTGTTTGTAAGGACTTTATTTTTATTAGTGTTTCTATTTTTAGGATTTTTTTAACATGGCTGAGAAATACCTCCCTTGCCAAGTTGCATGTTGAAAATGAGAACGTTATAAAAACTTACCTTGTTTTCTCTCAGGACTGTAAGGTTTTGTCACATTTGTTTTGGGACATGCATGATTGTCTGCTTTTGTTGATTGCAGGCAATGACAAGAGTGAAGCTGGACTTCTTGGATCAGTTAGCAAAATTCTGGGAACTTCAAGGATCCAATTTAAAAATCCCTGTGGTTGAGAGAAAGATACTGGATCTCTATGGTCTGAGCAAGGTAAGTATTTGTAGGCCTTAGTCAGGCAGGGACTTGGTTTTTCATTCAAGCTCAAGAAGCCAACTAACAGGGAGGGCTTGTTTTACTGCACTCCCATTAATGTGGAGATTAAATAAGTGGGGAAAAGACCACAGTGAAGCAACATTTGTAATTTGAATGGTTGTGGCAGACATGTCATAGCATAGTTAAATGAGTTGCCTTTGGTTGGGTTCTATACAGCAGGTATTCATTACCTTCTGTAGCTTGAATATCCTGGTGTCAGCTGGCCACTTGCTTTTTAGTTCTCCTTTTTCACATGTGGTGGAGCTGCAGGAGTTTGAGGTGTTCTTTGGGGAAAGCAGCACTGTGCTTGTGTGCAGTTCAGCTCTGAACTAGCAATTCTGTAGTTAATTGTTGTACTTGCTCCCTCCTCTCTTCCAGCAGAGGTTTTTATAAACGTGCATCTTTGAGAATTTATAATGTCAGCTTCAGGAATAATTAGTTTAATTTTAAAAAGAAACTTGGCTTAAGGCTGACTAGAAATCTATTCTGCTGTAGTTCTATTTGGTGTGTTGTCTTTCAACACAAATGAATTGTTGGAATTTGCTTTTGCACTGGCAAAATATATGTATCATTATAAACTTAGCTGCTAAGGATGGCTTGTTAATATACATAGGTAGATTTCTTCTTACAGGGTAAAGACTGAAGTTCTGGTAGTTCTAGTGCTTCTAGGTTAGAGCATCAGTTTCCATTCCCCATCAAGATTCCTTTCTCACAGGTAAGTAAAAATGTAAAGATCTGAATAGGTTTTATTTTTAAAGAAAAAGAAGTCAAGTACTTTGGAAAGTCTGGAAGTGCCGATAAAGTGCAGAGAAAAGCTGATAAAACGCCTTTCAGTGTTGTTTTTTTTTTTCTTTTTGTGTCTGTGGTGGTTTACTGGGATATGCAAAGTATCAGGGGTGCTGGCGAATATCTGGGTCACTGTTATGAGCTGGAACATTTTAGTTGGCTGCAGATTTGCAGGTCTAAGCTCATATAGTTCGTTAATGGCTTCTGTAGCCGTTGTTCTTGTATAGATAATTTTGGAAAACAAATTGTAATGGAAATTTTGAAGATAAGTTGAAATTTAGGACTGGCTTCATTTTAAAATGCTTTTCAGAAACTTTTCTGTAAATATGAGGAAAAATAATGATCAGTAATATTAGTGTTTTATTTAACTATGATTAAAGGAAGAACTAAAATTAACAAATTTGCTTGTCACTGTCACAGTTAGACTTCTGGATTTACCTCAACCTCAAAACCAAACAAAGAATTTCACTCCAGTAACAAAATGTTTTTGCATTGAGGTTTTTAACAGTCTGTGAAACATTAAGCATGAAATTTGGTCCTTGTGGTCCTTGTATAAAGAAATGCAATGCAAAACTACATTGCTGCAGAAATGGTACTAGTCCTGCAATAATATAAATGAAATTGGTGTTTTTAGCTACTTGGCACTGAAACTTTAAAAGGAATGGAGGCAGTAGAAATGCTGCCAGTGTTTCTGGGGAAGCAACTCATATGCTGTTATGATCATTACATGGAGGCAAATGGTCTTGTTTTTTATATGTAAGCAGTAATAGTTCTGTATATGAATTACTGGTCTCAAACCAGTGTAAAAACTGGACTGAGTTAATTGGAAGGTAAATTCCCTTTTTCCTCTTTTTATAGTAGTCTCTCTTCCATTCAGGGTTTTGTGGGAGTTTCTCTAACTCTGAAGTTCTGAACTCCAACACTCCCTTCTGCCTGGGGTCTGTTAGAATAGGCTTTACTTCTGGGCAGGCTTGTGTTTTGCATCAGAGTACGAGTCTGGTGAGAGTTAACTTTTCAGTTTGTTCTGATGGTAGGGTTTGTATTTTTTCCAACACATCATAAATCTTAACTGTTGGACTCCTCCTGTCTAGGACAGTATGCAATTTACATTTACTAGATACATTGTTACGTTAAATGCATGAAGTAATGAGTCTAAGGAAGTGATTAGTTATTAAAGTACTAGTCTTTTGGGAAACAAGAGCTAAGTCCAGGATTCTGTCACTTTTACATAGAACCTTTTAACATTTGGTTGGTTTAATTGATTCTTGATTTATGCAAGTTGGTGAGAGCAGCTCAAAACCCTTAACTTTTTATTTATGCATTTCAGATTGTTGCCAGCAAAGGAGGCTTTGAAGTAGTCACTAAAGAGAAGAAATGGTCTAAAGTGGCAAGTCGGCTTGGCTACCTTCCAGGGAAAGGCACAGGGTCCTTACTCAAGTCTCATTATGAACGGATCTTGTATCCCTATGAGCTCTTCCAGTCTGGAGTCAGCCTTATGGTGAGATGCTTGTCTTTCACTATATGAAGAGGGGACCCAAACAATACAGAGAGTGCTGTGTTACTGCATTACTACATAGGGCCTGTGCTTTTAGAAGCTTCAGCTCTGCATACAAAGCTAGAACGACCCTCACACTCACCTGTGACAGAATAGTGCTAGAACTTATAATAATGTCACCTTGTGTAGTTATTGTTGGGTATTTCGTTATAGGATTGAAGTCAACTCTTATTGGGAAGGAAAACAAGGCAAAAGATATGATTAATTGCAAAGATCTCTTTTTCTCTTGATAAGTTGGTAGTTGAGATTGGGTTTCTGTGTATGAAGGGTGTGTGGATTAATTGGCTTCTTGTCCACACGGTGTGTGTAATGCTGTGTGACTTCACTTGTCCTGTTTCTTAGCAAACAGAATGATTCACAGGCTGTGGAATGACTGGCACTGCCTGACCAATCATCACGGTGTCCTGTGCTCTGATCCCCTAGGGCATCCAAAAGCCTAACTTGGATCTTAAGGAAAAGGTGGAGGCTGAGGACCTCAGCTCAGATGCCCAGGCTTCCCCAAAGCAGGCTTCAAGAATGAATGTTGTGCTGAAGAGAACCAGGCGTGTCAAATCCCAGGTACCTGTTAACCCACTCATACAGAGACCAGTGCAGCAGCCTTTGGCTGTGGGAGCCTGCTCAAAAGCACCACCAGGAAGCAGCCTCCATCTAAATAAAATCCAGAGAAGGTTGTCTTTCTGAGACCTGGTTTGATGTGGTAAATGCACTGTTTATATCAAAACTTCTAAAAGCTGCTTTTTGTTTATTGATGAGAGGCTTAAGTACCTTGGTAATGAATACTTCTGTAAACACTAAACAGATAGAAAACTGTTTGTTAATTATGTTAAAGCTTTTGCTTGTGCAAAGTTCTAAAAGTTTTTTAAAACCTTTTCAAATATGCCCCTTAGTGACACAAATATGTGTAGGTAAGTCTTTGTGGAATTGCACGTGGGACTATCTCAAGCTGGGCAGACTGTTTCTCTGAAGAAGTAAAACAAGTATGTGAGGAGATGATCAGTGATGGCTGGAACTGTATAGGATTTCTATAGTTTTGCTGCTGAAAAACAAAACTTTTTTTCTTCTGAATTACTGGTGTTATAGGAACCTCTGGTATTCTACCAGGTGATATTATATCCTGGGAGTACCCCGCAGTAAATATCAATTCAGACTGAATCACCACTATTTTAAATGCTGTCTCATTAGAAACAACTGTGGGGTTTTGTCCTGATGGCTCTATTGCACTGTTTAAAGCAGGCCTTCACCTTTGATATCCATTGCAAGCAGCATCCTAAGGCTCTTCACATGAAATCCGGTGGCTCCCTGCTGGCTCATCAGCAGAGCGTGGGCGAAAGCTGGATTTATATGCAACCAACTTCCTACTTGCTTCACGCCGTTCTAGACTTAGTTTTAGCACCACCAAATTTTTTCAAATGCTCTTAAACTGCCTTTTTTCAAATGCATCTTTCTTGTCACTGATATACTTGAGTATCCCTTATAAAGTTTCACGTTTCTTTGATGTCATGGTTGATTTAGGCTGAATTGTCGTTTTTTTAGTCTCTTTTCTTAGCTGACTTGATGTAATTTATCGTAGCCACATAACAAGGTATCACATAAGTGGTCTCAGGCTGTGATCTTACCAGATTTCTCAAATAAAGCATTGGTGGTGAGCTGTCCAGAAAAACTGAGAACACTGAATGAACTGTGGTCATTCACTATGTGGAATTCTTTTTAGGATTTTACTGAACCTTACAGGAAAATACCAGTATGACCTTCTCCTCATACATGGTGTAAGAAGCATCACTATGGTATTAAGATCTTGGGTGATCTTTTCTCCTACTGATTTCAACAGAATAATGGTACTCCTCATTTCCCCTTGTTGGAAAAATGATTCTGTGGTGGTCCTGGCACTGTGTAGCTGCTTCATTTTGTTTAAAGGGACTGCATTTCAAAAATGAAAGATTATTTTGTTTGGATCATCTACAAAAAGTAAATATATATATATTTAAATGCCTTTTATTAGGCTTATAGCCAAGCTATCTTTTAACCATTATAGTTATTAAAATGGCTGAAACGACTTGTGTAATACAGGAAAAACTCAACCTACTTGCATAGCCAGGAGAATTAGTTTCTGGCTGTGTTGGAAGCTGTGTGTAACTATCATAAGTCATCTCTGGAACAGCATTTAGAGACAGATTTTTTTTTTCCTCAGTAACCCTAAATGGTAGAGGGTAAATATCAGAGAACATGGAGAAATCGTTCCAGATGTCAGTGCACCCCCTTAGTGTAGACAGGACGCTGTTTGCTGTTTGAACTGCAGACCTGGAATTGTACCAGGGGTTGTCTAAATAGTCTTCAGAGAACAGGTAATATGCAAGTAATGTAAAGACTGCTAAATAAATGTCATTCTGCTCTAGCTGAAACATCTGAATGATTTGTGTGTAGTGTGCCAAGTAGTCCAATGCCTGGGTAGTGAGCATGGATAGCTCCACAGGCCCCTGCATCCCTGTAGATCTTTTTCAAGTGCTAAAAGTACTTTCCAAAAATCCTCTGCATCTTCTTGAAGATAACTTGCCTAAGAATAAATAAGAAAGCATAAAGATAGTAATGAGAAATTACTTAAATAAACATCCTCAGCAGTAGAAGAGGGTGTCAGACTTAAAAAAAAAAAACAACAAATTTCAGGGTTTTTGGAAAATGTGAAAAATGAAAGAAAACAGGGAATGGGTATTCTGTGGATAGGGTGGGTTGAGAATCTGAACACCACAATCCAATGTCAGTTGAAAACTTTGTGTCTGAATAGGAAAAGAATAATTCAATGATAAGAGATTCTGTTCAGAAAATAAACTGAATGCTTTATTCTCTTTCTCTTTCCTGTGAAGAAAGCTTTGACAAATAAAAATTGGAGAAGGGCAACCGAGTTCCTGAGGGCTTGTGAAGAAAAAAAGTAGGATTAATTCAGATTAGGAAAAGAGAACATCCTTAAGGAAAGATTAAAATTAAGAGAGTACTTTCTTAAAAAAAAGTAGTGTATCTTCATAGATGATCTGCTAGGGTGTATTTTAACTGACAAGGGATTTGTCTGATGAGGTTACGTCATGGTGATTTCTGGTGAAGAAATGCAGTACTGGAACAAAAAGTGCTGTCTTTTTGAAGGATGTTAACTTAATGTCCAGAGGATTTTCTTAACTTAAGACCAATTCTGTACAGTATATCTGCTTTCAGGTTTCTCTTAGAAGAAGTTTGGTTGATTAGAGAATAACATAATAAAATAATAAAATAAGCTTCAATTTTTTTAGTTTGAAATATTTCCATCCATGGGAATAGCTGTGAAACAAAATAGTGAAACAAAAGAGCTCTGAGATAGGCTGACAAAATGCCCCAAACATGTAAATATTTTGGTTCTTGGTTGTAACGATTGTGTTCTTGCACATTGGGGGTGGAGGAGCGGGGATTCAAATGTTTCAAAGTTAATGGGGGTGGGACAGTGGAAAAAGACAGTGTGTGTGAATCCAGTGTAACTGGATCATGTTATTAGGATTGGCCTATATACAAGGAAAGCCCTTGAGTTGTACTTTCAGTTGAGAAGGTGAAAGAAACAAAATTATATCTGTATTCTTCAGCACAAAGAGGAGATGAGAATAGAATCACAGTTTAATCAAGTTCATTTCACTGATGTGGAGAACATATAATGCAAAAGTGAGGTTGTGTTGTTAGCAGTGAGAAGATGGCAAGGAATGCACCACTGCTACTTCCATGTGCTCACAGTTTTGACTTGGTTTTTTTACAATCTTAAAGGACACCAGTGAAAAACTACTCAGTGGGGCTTCTGAATACTTTTGGTATTCACACCTTAAACTATCAATATCCTGGCAGTGTTCATGAGGTTACGTAGGAATCTGGATTTTTAAAAAACATTTCCTTTTCAAAAAGCAAACTTTTTTATTTCAAAACTGTAGCTTTTTCTACCTGAGCAGGAATGGATTTCATCCACCTAGGTTTAGTGGAATCCCAGCAAATGTGGGCAATGGAGTTATGAAAATATATTCAGGGAATGCATTTTTAAACGAAGAGATGTTACTGCATTGTTAATGATTTATTTTTAGTAAATATGGTAATAAAATTATTTTTCATGTGTCATTGAGAAAACTATCTTAGGTCAGAATAGCAGAAGTCCTGGAGATTGTTCATAAATGCTGGTGAAATGATGGCTATGCTGAAAAATATGATGTAGTTTGATTCTGTAAGGTTCTATTAGTTGAGAGAATGGTTGAGTTAATGAATTTCAGATGGAAAATGAGGGACTGGGAAGTCTCCAGGTGTGTTTCCTTATGGCTTATTATCCAAAAAGTGAGGAGTTGATGAGGAAAAATTTTCCAGTTAGCACGCAGGTTCACAGTGGGCTTACAAAGTTGGTAACATATATCTACAGCGAAAATAATTTAATAGCAACATATAAGTGTTCAAAATTAGAATATCAGCAATAATTAGTTTGGAAAGATGCCCGTTAGCACACTGCATACACAGTTCAGTGGCAACAGGGACTTTAAATATCACAAAAAATTCCGTAGAGTAATAATGCCTAGGAAACGAAATCTCTTCGAATGTCTTCTGGAAGCAAGGAAAACAACCCATTTAGGCTGGATAAATGGAAATCATCTTTCTTTTTTTCATCTTTATTGCAAATGTATTTAAACTTATTTTAAACTCTTTTTGGAAGAGTTGTTTTTATTTGTTGATTAAAAGCTGTGAAAGCCTATCACCCTGAGGGACATGTATGACATATCAGGCCATAATTTGGAAAAATAACAGATGAGGTATCATCAGGAAGTTACTTGAATAATAACCTTTTGAAAATGAGGTACCCACCTTCAAAACTGATAGATTTGCTGATGTCTTTTAAGATCAGTGAATTTCTGGAAGAAGATTTTAAACAGGGACAGTTTAGTGGCCTTCTATGTCAGGTCAGAAAGGGTTTTCAAAGTATAAGGAGGCAACATAAAGAAGAATTCCAAGGTGATTGCACTGCAGATGACAGCAGGATATATTCTTCTTTTTGTTCTTTTTATTGTTATGTTAGCAGCAGTGATGTGGGAAAATGAGGCAGTTCAGTAATGGGAAACAGGAAGAAGTTCAGTTGAACAGAACAGTTCAGGAAACAACACTGGCAGGGGCATGGAGTTGTCACCAAATGGATCTTTTCAGCTCAAATTTCGAGTTTGCAACCTGAGTAGCTGCGATCTGAGTTGTACTCATAACATTTCATCACAAATAAACCCAGGAGCAGCCAAGCTCAAGGAAGTTGGTTGGAACTCATTAGTGTCCTGTGGATGTTTCTACTCAAGGAAGCAGATAATAAAATCCTGTTGAAACAGTGTATGTGTTAAAATCCAGGCACTCGGCTGAATCATTGTGATTTTGGAAAATGTTGCTGTGGCATTCTTATTTTTTTGCTAAATGTCCAACCTGGTTCTTTTACTTGCTGTATAGGAGACTTTCTGTAGTTGGTCTGTAATACTAGATGCGAAATAATTTGGAAATTTGAGGCAAAACTGCTGTCTTTTATTCCATTTGCATATGTTCATTTGCTTTAGGAACAGAAAATCATGTCTTTTCATGCCTCTTGTTTCCTTTCTTTTGATGAGCAGATGTTGTGGGAGAGTGGAATATAAACAAATTATGAAGAAACCTGGAGGGGAAATATTGGTGGTTTGTGCTGATGTGGTCTTGTTTTTATTTTTAGGCAGAGGGAGGAGAAGTGAGTAGAAACACTGAACTAAAAAAGCTGCAGATCTTTGGAGCTGGACCCAAGATGATGGGGCTGACATTGGGAGCAAAGGATAAAGAGGGTAATTAAATCTTGGGCTCTTTGCTTTGTAGTGAGACTGTTAAATCTTTCTGAATGTCTCTAGAGGCAGCATTAAGAGGTAAGCAAATCAAAACTTGAAAGAGAAAGCTGAGTGTTCTAGGGTTTCATTCATGAGAAAGATTTACAGGGTGCTTCATATAACTTGGCAGAGTTTCAACTCTTTATGTATTACATAGTAACAATAACAATTAAGCAGCTATTCCGTGAACTGAGTGACTGGAAGGGAAAACAGGATTTGACAATACTGAAACTGATCCTGCCAGCTAAAATTGCACAAATTATGAGTGTAATTCACTCTGTTTCATGAGGCAATTGAGATCACCTGTGAGGATAAGCAAAATATGGTTTTCCTAATCCCTGCTGATTTTGGGTGGGGCAGGTAAAACACAACAATTTTGCCTTCTTTGGACTGTCAGGTAGTTTCTGAAGTGCAGAGTACCAGGCTATATATCTGTGGTGCTTCTGAAAGTTAAGTCTGTCTGGATGTGATATTAATAACATTTAACTTTATTTTAAGATGAGGTGACACGAAGACGCAAAGGAACCAGATCAGAAGCATTTGGAATGCAGATGAGGCAACGCAAAGGAACTCTTTCTGTCAACTTCGTAAGTTTGATTCCTCTGCGGTGATTTCTGATAAAAAGGACTTGGTTGATTTACTAAGATTATTTTTTTTCCCTGAAACAGCCCCCACCCCTCCAAATAGATGAATCAATGCACACTGCAGCAGATGATACTGTTATGGGAAGAGAGAAGAGTATTTTGAAAAATCATCTGTTCTTTAGGTTTTTGTTTTAATCTTTTTGTTGCAATGTGAAGCTTTTTGCTGTTCATACTTGCCCCATGCTTGAATGCCTTCAGTAGTTCATTTTCTGTTTGAGCTCCCCTTTGTAGAACAATCCTCTTCCTTAGAAGAAATTTTGAGGTGCTCCAGTACTTCAGGATTTTGTTTTTAGCAATTCCACCTTTTTTGTCTTTTCTGTTTTGAGTTTAAAATAGTCATTATACAAGTCTACTCGAGAGAAACCCCTAAGGAGAAAAATAAAATGTTCAGTGCTCTGATGTTTTGCCGTGGAAAAGCAGTGGATTGTTGTTCTTGATAGCTTTCATAGCACATGATTTTCTGCTTTTAAATTGTCATATTTAGCATGTGTACACAACCATGAAAGAAGATACAAGCATTTAATGTCTAAAGAATTAGTCTTCACTTACAGTTCAGCTGTTCTTTTTTTTCTTAGCCTGAGAACACTTACAAGAGCTTATTTTAAATTTCAACCATAGAAAGCCAAGGCAATCTAAGACTCTAGTAATCATATTTTTATGTTTGGAAATGCCTCCTGGGGTGGAAAAAGTGTGAGAGAAGTTGGATATTTAAAAACCTGGTCATTGTGCCATTGCAGCTAAGTCAGAATTTGTGCAACTTGATTTTTTTTTTTTTAATTGTGCTACTACTTCTGAGTATATCATGTTCTTAGGCCGTGTAAACATTGTGACAATTTTAAGTATGCTTCAATTTTAAAATATTTTGTCTAGACTCTTGGATTTTCTATGGAAAACTAGCATTTGTTTACTCTTTTAATTTACTTCTATTTGTAAGTGAAAATGAAAATACTGTAGCAACAGAACTGTTGTTTTGAAACTACGTTGGTGTAACTCTAATCTTTATGCAAGGGTGATGCATTTGCCTTATATAGCTGTGGTCTGAAAAATACTGTGGAGCAGGTTTGTTTATGCTTCTCCATAATTTATTTATCTTTTTGTAAAGTTCTAACTGTGAAATTGATTTTATTTACATGAATTGGTAACTGGGAGATAAAATACACCTCTTTATCCCCTCCTCTGCCCTTGATGCATATAGTTATATATCATCATAGTCTTACTCTGTTTTGTTACATGGCTAGGAGGCTTGTTTGTAAGTTATGCATAATCACAGATCTGCTTATTGTGAATATTTATTTTAGTGCAGTTTTTTTACTGACAAATCACCATTTATGCTAATATAGAGACTGTATATGTTAATAGGAATTTGGAGAAAAGAAGGTGGTGTCAGCGATAGGTAGCCAGTGAGTACTGTAGAAAAACCTCCTGCTAGGATCACCATTTTAATGCATTGTTAGTTTTGGGAAGAGAACCTGAAAATGTCTGCTAAGGTACCCTCCCTCCCTTCTCTATTCCTGCAATGAAAGCCACTGGTTTGGTGTTTTAGATAGACATGATATTCCATGAGGGTGAGTGCATGGATTTTTTTAAAAAGAGGAGAATAACATGCCTGCTAATAGAACTGCATTATTTTTTGAGATAGTTCTTTAAGAAACCTGAGCAGTCTTCTTAAGAAGTGTATTATTGCATTAGCTAGGACATTGCATGCTTAACTAGGCTGGTGTAACTAAAGATGGGGTTGACATCAAGTATTTAACACCACTGAACCTTGTCAGCTGAAAGGCACATGTGTTTCACATCTGGATGAAATTAAACCCTCCAGAAAAACAACCCCACTACTTCTGGTGTTACTTGGAGCTGCGTGGAGGAAATATGCATGGCCTGAGTTGCCAGTGACTGGGGGGAGTAGTAGCAGAGTTTGGAGCAGGTATCATTCATGAAGTTCATGTTGTTAGTAGAAATTTATATGTAAAGTAATTTTTTAGCTGTGATAAGGTAAGACACAGTTTTTTTCATTCAGATTATGTTACAGTTTATATTTAATTAAAACCCTTTGGACAGTGCAGGAAGCAACAGCAAAGATAACTTGAAACCTGTTGATATGGTTTTCTCTCTGGTCCCAGTAATTACCTTGAACAGATACTTGTGAAAATTGTTTGCTATTGTATTGGGATTAATACTTCTCTCTTAACATTTGAAGTTTTTATCCTTTACTTTGGAGAAAATACGAAAGAAGTTGGTACCTTTACGTGCAGTTTCCTTCCCTTCCTCTTGGATTTTTAGATTGAAATCTGTACGTTTGTGGGTTTTGTTATCTCTTCTTTTTCATTGCAAAGATATCCCTGGACTGTTGCAAGCAATGACATAAATATTTCTGAAATGTTTTTTTTTTGAGATTTTCCTCAGCCATGCAGTTTGTAGGGATTTAGTTTGAATTGTTTTCCATGATAAGAGGCCTGAAGAGCCTTTGTTTAAGAAAGGCAGCTTCTAGATGAGAAACTTTTTGTAACTTCTTTTTTTTTTCTTCTTCCTTTGTTTTTCTCCACAGGTTGATCTCTATGTTTGCTTATTTTGTGGTAGAGGAAATAATGAGGACAAATTGCTCCTGTGTGATGGATGTGATGACAGCTATCACACTTTTTGCTTGATTCCTCCTCTACCTGATGTGCCCAAGGGTGACTGGAGGTGTCCAAAGTGCGTTGCTGAGGTACAGTTCAAGAACTACTCAAGCTTTGTGTGTACACCAGTGTACCTGGAAAGGTCAGAAGAGCAGTTCAGCTCAGTGCCAATCCATCTTTGTAGAGGATGTAGTTTGTTTTGGAATATTGTCAAGATGAGCCATGAATCTTGGTTGATGAGCCATAAGGAGAGAGAAACATTCCTTCTAGAGCTTGGGCATAACCTTTGTTTATTACGTGGCCATGTGACAGCTAAAACTTTGGCCTTGGTATGTTAAGAGCTAAAACTCAATTTGACAATGTGCTAGTGGGAAATTAGGGTGAGAAGTAGGGTTGTGGTGGGTGTTTCAGCATAATGATGAGACATTTTGTAAACTGAAGTAACCAAAGTATGCAATTTGGGCAAAAGGTAGCTTTGATTATTGGCAAGTCATGATAGCATTGTTCAAAATAGCTTGTAGCAGAAAGTGAAAGAACTAATTTAAAATTTTGTAGCTATATTTGGTTTAGACTGAAAAAGGAACTGTTAAGGCTCTGAAAGTGGAAGCTGGTTGAATTTCATAATACAGAAAAGAAAAGCTACCAAGTTCCAGGAGATGACTGATCAACAGCCTAAAGGCAGCAAACATCACTTGACTGGCTCAGTATTTGTCTTAAGCAAACAAATTTTGCAAGCTCAGAAAGTTGGTAGGTTCAGGATTCAGAGGAAGAAGGTTTGTGTCCCTAAATCTGTAATTTTGAGACTGGCTTTAACTTTTTTAGGCTGTGTTTTTTTCAGAGGGGGCAGTTGTGCACAGGTGTGTATGTGCCTGTATGCCCCCAGTCCCTCACACCCTTCTGTGTGGCTTCTGCTGTTTTCCTGATGGTGGTGAATGGATTGTTGTCCAGCCACGTGATGGGGTGGATCAGCTTGCTGCTCTCACCCAGAGATGAAGCTGTCAGATGAACTGAGGCAAATGCTGTTGTGAGAGAGGTGGAAATTCATAGTTACAGGGGAGGGAAAAGATACAGCTTTCCCTTTGGGCTGCTGCTCACAGAGTGGATTAAGCTGCTTGTTTATTGTTCTCTTAAGAGAGAGAGCAATAAAGAAGTACCAGCAAAGTGCAGCAATCTAATGTGGGGTTAATGTAGAGAATATAGTAGTAAATAGAGTGGCTGCAGTAAGTTAAAGAATGTGGAAACTCAGAAGAAACTTTGCCACTGCTGGTAAAAACAGGGATACACTGTTACCAAGGAAAAATGTGCATGTCCATACAAAACCCAGAAAGACCAGGTGCTGAGTAAGTTGTTACTAGCAAATGGTACACCAAATGCTTGAAAAATTCTGGAAATATATTGAAAGTAACAGGAAGAAGGGGAAAAAACATAGCTATGTTATATAATGGTGAGTAAACAAATAACATGTTTGAAGCGCTCAGTAGTGCTTTTTGCCTCAGTTTTTACTTTAGATGTTAATTGTGCACAGATGCTTAATGTAATTTTAACAGCAGGGTGCTGGAACAGAAGCTGGGAAGAATAGGGTAGGAGCTCTTTATATGTATTTAGGTCAACGTTGTGTGACAGTGTTCACAGATGTTGTAGATTCTCTGTTGCAGGCTCCTTTTAAGAACTACTTTGATACGTGTTGGGCATAGTGTAAGGATAGTTCCTCTTGGAAAAAAAAAAGAAACTAGTGATTGATTCCTTTCTAATCCTGTTTCTTTATGACTGAATAGCTGACAATCAGATAGTGATACATCATCTTTGTGTTCAAATATGTCCTGTGTATGTAGGAACACTGTGTCAGTTCCAAAAGAGCTGAGAAAGACACACTGGTAATGGGTGGGGAGAGTAGCTGAAATGCACACTTTTAGTATGAATGGGAATAGAACAGTGAAAGACTTGGAGGCTTTCTATCAGATGGGCTGTATCTGTTGCTTGCTATGTTGCACTGTTCTTATTTTCTTCTTCCTCTTTACTCCTATATATTTTCACAGTGCCAAATCTGTTGATGATTTGCTGACTTGATAAGACTGAAACACTACGGGGGGTTTGTTCCTGTGCTGTTATTCTGCGGGTGCTTGAATCCAGTGTGTCTAAGAAATGCCTTATGGCTGCCTAAACATCTTGTGCACAGTCTCTCTCTGTGGCTGGCAGTGGTAGATGAGGAAATGTAGTTTTGGACAGGAAAGCAGAAGTGTGTAGCACGGGGTTTACAGTGTTAGATTAGCTTCTGTGCCATAAATTCTGTGCTGTTTCCGTTGTGGTAGGACTTCCTCGGCTGAGGAAAGCACTCAGAAGTGGTAGCTTATTGTGTTTGGTAAGGACTCAGGCATTAGGGGTTTTTGCTAAAAATGTAACTGTGTCATAGTCTGCTGCAGGGAACAATATTTTTATGTTCTGTCTCCTAGGAATGCAACAAACCCCGTGAGGCCTTTGGATTTGAACAAGCTGTCAGGGAATATACTCTCCAGAGCTTTGGTGAAATGGCTGATAACTTCAAGTCTGATTATTTCAACATGCCAGTCCATGTGAGTTTCAACTTTTGTTGTGATTCCTTGTAAGGGAAAAAGAGAAGAGGTTTCAGCTGATCCTTGATTTTTGCTAAGGCATCTTAGCTTTGTTTGAAGAGGCACCATAAGCTTCAAACATGTAAACAAATGATTTAGCTTTCTGGCATCTGGTCTCATTTCAACTTCATTTCACCCTTTTCCTGTGATGGACAGACAGCTTTATTGCTTGTTAGGGTATACTGCATTGGTCATGCTCTAGTTTAAAGTTCTTGCCCTTTTTGATAAACTGAAGTAAGTATCTCGTTCTTGTTTGGCAAAGGGGTCTTTCTCCTGCCCTTTCTATGGCTTTTGTCTTGGTTTGGTTCATCCAGAGGATAAATCATTGTTTTCCTTACTATTACAGTCTTTTCTTGTAGTCAAGTCAATTGACTGTGTCTGATAATGACAGGGTTGGTTGCCTTTTTTTTTTTTTGTTCTACATTTCAGCAACATTTTTAAATGAAACATTTTAAAAGATTTTAATATCTTTAAAACTAGCATTTCTACCTTGGCACACTGCCACAATTCCACTGTCTTGTACTCTGCCTGCAGCACCAAGATCTTTCTCCTCTCATAGTTCTTTGGTAGCCTATGGGCATTCTTGATAAAGCCTCTACCTTTTAAGGACTCCTATTTATGATACAACTTTTGGACATGGAACAAAGCTTCATAAGTAAATGCATATAAGTAAGAATCATAATGAGCTGTATGACGATCAGACTTTGAACACAATTTTGTATCTGAATTTTCTTACTCTTATTTGGAAGTTCTGGTCATTATCCTCTGAAATAGTTAGGAATTTGCATGCTGTTCATTGTGTTTGCTGCTTGACTTCTGTTGACTGTCTCCTCTTCCCCTTCTTTTTTGCTGTACTTCTGGTGATTCCATCTCTCTTGTTTATTCCTTGCCTCATGCTGCAGTATCCTATTTCTGGAACATCGCAGGCGCTACAGAGGAATACAGACCAAACTATGGCTTTGAAGAGATGGAGGGGGCAGAGGCAGTGACCCTGGTGTTAGAAAATTCATGGAGAGTTAATAGTGATTTACTGCTTGAAAGATAATTTTTATGTTGGGTCTTGCATGCACATACCCAAACGTCTCTTCTGCTTTCAGATGGTTCCCACTGAGCTCGTAGAAAAAGAATTCTGGCGATTAGTGAGCAGCATAGAGGAAGATGTCATTGTGGAATATGGGGCTGACATCTCATCCAAGGACTTTGGAAGTGGCTTCCCCGTGAAGGATGGCCGACGAAAGCTGATGCCAGAGGAGGAGGTGAGGAACAGGATATGCAAACTGACTCCATTCTTTGCTCTGCATAAGATTTCACATTAAGAATTTAGGTCAGAAATCAGCATGGATTTTTTTCATGAAGAAATTGCTTAAGGCTTTTGCGTGTACTTAACATTCCCTTTGAGCAGGGCATTAGTCTGATAATTGAAGTTCTTTTACAGATCTGATTGCTGATAAATAAGCTCCTTTTCATGATTTAAGTCACACCTCTTTTCTGTCTCTTAATCTTAGCCGGCGAAGATGTGCAATTTGTTGCTGTATGTCTTGAGTATGAGGAGACTAATACTGTCTTTTTCTTTCTTGTTCCAAACCTTTTCATTATAGACTTAGCTACAGAAACATGATTCTATCATCCTTAGGAGGTTCTTAATGGGTAAAACTAATTTGATTTAGCTTGTTTCTCTGACTGCGCATACTTGTAAGAATGAAAAAATGTAGATACAGCATGTTATTATAGAAAATTTTGTAGAGAATATCTAGTAAGTACATTACCTATTTTCCCTCAGACCTTAGCGTAGCATATCAATTTTCTTGCTGCTTATATGCCTACATTCAGACAAAATGAGGGTAAAGGTGTGGTTTGCTGATTACACAGCCCCAAATCAATTTATACTGCTCACTGTAAGAGGTAATCCTGCTCACTGTTGTCTGCCACCCATACCTACACCCTCCTGTGTGTACCTTTGTTGGCTGTGCAGTGATTGTGCAGCTGCTGAGTGAGTCAGAACTGATTGTTGATCTGTTTGTATTCACTTAAAAATTTTTTTTAGCCAGATGACTTAAATCATCTGACTCACTGTGTTGCCTTTGTAGTGTCAGAGCAAAGGGAACAGCAGAAACGTGTGGCTGAGCTGAGGGTTTGACCAAGTCCTTTCGGCAGCTGTGGGATATGTCTAAAATGCCTGTGAATCTGTGCTTACAGCTCTTCTAAAGGTGGAAAGTAGACTGTGTTAAAGCACAGTAGTGAGCTTTTAAGGCTGTCTGAAGTATAATTTTTTGTACAAATCGTGTGTATTTGAAAGTAAAGGTGGGAGTGCTTAACGGGTGATGCTGTCTTCTCAAGAATGAATGAGCAGGAATTTCCTCCCTGGAGAAAACTTCCTAAAGGAATCTATAAAGTAGATCAACATAAACTGCAGTGAAGTAAAACAGATGTTAAAAAAGCTGAAATAATAACATAAGATTCACTGCATTGTTTACAATTTCAAGTTGTCCTACATTATTGAAGATTTCAGTCTGTAGTTCTGCTGGTGTTGCTGGTATTTCGTTCCACTATAAAAGCATGAAACCTGCAATCTTGAGATGGGGAGGAAAGCAAAGCTTGATCTAAAGAAGATGGGCCATGTATGTTGAATTACTAGGACTGGCCTTAAAATCTTAGTCTTATTATTTGATGATTAAGGTATTTAAGGAATTATTTCTAGTTTTGATGTTTCATTGTTGCAGGAAATATCCCACTGTCTACTAATAGAAATGGGTAGGCTGGTCTTTTCCTTTGTACTTTCCTTTTCTGTAGTTGGTGTCCTCATATTCTTTTGACTTTTTTCAAACTTTCTCCTTTTTTTGGCCAGGATTATGCGCTCTCTGGTTGGAACTTGAACAACATGCCAATTCTAGAACAATCAGTCCTTGCTCACATCAATGCAGATATCTCTGGCATGAAGGTACCTTGGCTGTACGTAGGGATGTGCTTCTCCTCATTTTGCTGGCACATTGAAGATCACTGGAGCTATTCCATCAACTACCTGCACTGGTATGGGCTGTCCTTCATTCATCTACCTTACACTGCCCTGTTTGCTTTAGGAAATTTGTAGCTCTATTTGAAAGTGCCTCTGCACATGATGACATTTTTAGATAAAAAACTACATGAGTGGTTCATATCGTTGGCTTTGGCTGATTAGAAGAAAATACAGATACTGTTTTAACCATATTAGCATTTTTCATTAACTGTTTAAATATTCTTATGTGGCCAACATTCCAGTGTCACTGTAAAATCATGCTTTATGGGGTCACATCTTTTCTAAGAAAGCTTTTCCTTTTGAACTGTGTTACAGTTCACTGTTTTATGATTTGAAGTTGAGATGTCTGTGCTGGAAACTGAGTCTGCTGTCCCATGGCTTTCAGAGGCATCAGAACTGACTCTTCAGCAGCAGAAATACTCCTACTCAAGAGAAGAGAAACTTGAAAGTAATTCTGACTTTCAGAACAATCCTAGAAGTGTTCTGGTGTTCAGCTTTTGTGTTTGACAAGAAGACTTGTGATAGATAAATTATTTACATTGCACTCTTCTCAGTTTATCAGAGTCAATCACAGTGGATGGAGCAGGGGGGAAGGAATGGAAAGCTGTGGGAAGCAGCCCTTTAGAAAATTTGCTGTATGTCTGGTACAGACGAGTTGATGGCCTTCAGACCACAATTGCACATCTCTGGAGAAGCATGTTTGATAGTAAGGTCTGATCCACAGACTCAGGAAGGGAATTAGTTTTGTTTTGAGTTCAATTGCTTTCCTCAGCATGCTGTGAAGTGGGTCAGTGTGTGAGGGGTTTGTTGCTGGTGAATTCCAGCAGCACATATCCCGAGGAGCGGATTTACTGGGGTGTCCTGGCTGTGTGCTGCCAGCAGGTGCCACTGCAGCCTGCAGGAACTGCAGGAAATGCTGCTTCTGGCATTGTCTGGGATGGTGGGTGACAGGATTATTAATACATTTAGATAGTGCTGTGTAAACTCTTTCAGACATTTCAGTGGACTACTGCTTGTACTTTTTAATAAAGTGTAATCTAAAAATAAACTTCAGCACTGCAGACACTAGATCATTACAGTTTATTTTGGTTAAGACAATACTGGAAGGACTGGAGTAGTGCTTGAGTACATATTTGTTTAGTTTTGGTCTTGTTAATCTTTCTTCCATCATACTTAACTAATTCATGTTATGTGGCATTTTTTATCTTGAAACCAGTGTACCACAGGTTCTTAGTAGTTAGTTGTGTATATTAGAAGGATTGCTTGTATTTCATTCTGCTGGCTGCTATACTCTTCCATTGTTTCAGGAATGTGACTACTCCAAGCGTAATTGAGTGGAGGACTATCAGGATCTCTTTTCTCTTAAACCTTAGCTGTGACAGCCAAGGTTTTGTTTACTAAACTTAATTCCTCCTTCCTGAAGGAAAGTAATTGCCAATTTTACCCCTTTAGAGTGTGGTGAGTTATCTTCCATGTTAGGCTTGCTTTGTCAAGGCAAATCTGCCGTCAGGTGTTTTGAGAGTTGTGTTGTAGCATAACTGATTTTTCAGATTAAAACAGTACATCCTGAAGAAGATGCTCATTGATTAAAGACATTTTTTTGTATCTAGGTGCAAAATATTTGGCTTATGAGGACAGTGCTGCTGGATGTGAGGTGTAGTTTGCAGTTGGGTGGCACCATTACTTCCCTGTAAGTCGTGTTGATTACTGTGGTTGTGTTTTGGTAGGGGAGAACCGAAGACATGGTATGGAGTGCCCTCTCATGCAGCAGAGCAGCTGGAAGATGTGATGAAGGAATTGGCTCCTGAGCTGTTTGAATCCCAGCCTGATCTCCTGCATCAGCTGGTCACTATTATGAACCCCAATGTGCTGATGGAACATGGTGTGCCAGTGAGTAGCACACAAGTGTTTTTTTTACATAAGTACTCCTATGTGCTCTCTTTTTTTCATTCTCTGCCAGTTTTGTGTAACAATAGTTTGGCGTAACTCTGACGAATTTTTATGGTGGACAATTGCATATTCAATTCGTTACTTATGGGGTGTTTTTTAAAGCTGTTTTCTAGAATCTTCTGTAGACTCACCAGGAAATTTAAATTATCTTGTAAAAGAAGTGTGTGTGCCAAGCTTCCTACATAAAATACCTTATAGAACAAGTGTACATTGTGTATTGCACTTAATTTTTAATTAAAAATCACTTCCCTTGTATAACAGCAAACTTGTCTGAAATGTTTTTAGTATCTCTTGACAGTAAAATACTTTTCTTATGTTCAGTGGAAATCTCAGCATTACAAAATGCTTTTTTGACCAAACATAATTGACTGCAGACCTCTAAGCAGCAGTCACTATCATTTGCTTTTGTCTTAGGATAAATTACTTCCCTGGCAAATACCCCAACAAAGCAAACCATAAACTGCTTCCAGAAGCTTTTGCACTTTGTGGTACAATGGATTAAACGATGAGAGAGAAACATCCCTTTTGGGATTCATAAAGAGAATTTTCAACTGTTGGCTTATATATTCAGCTTTGTTGAGTAAGGCTGTAAATTGAGTATTCATTTTGAGAAGATAGAACCAGTCTTTACCAGTTGGTAATAGCTGTGTTTCCTGTGGTGTTCTGTAGGTACAGAAAATGGTGTGCAAACATCGTGTAGTTTTGTGTCTTAAACTCTGTTGCATGTTACATGTTGTTTTTCTTTCCTTTATCCTATTAGGTTTTCAGGACCAATCAGTGTGCTGGCGAGTTTGTTGTGACCTTTCCTCGTGCCTATCACTCTGGATTTAACCAGGGATATAACTTTGCTGAAGCTGTGAACTTCTGCACTGCTGACTGGGTCTGTTCTTTTGTGTATATTTGCTGTGTCTCTGCTCAGTGACCTCTGCAAGGAGTCTGTTAGTAACCTAACTATCTGAAGAATAGTCTTTCAAGTTGTATAGTGTATTTTATGTTTAGAGTTCTTGGTACAGCAGTTGAAAACTGATGTGTTTCCATTACACAAAGTAATTTTGATGAGCACATAACTTTAAGGAGCTTCAAACTGAAACTTTGGCACATGTTCTTCCTTTTAAAGTATTGATTGAACCAAAAAATGACATCTTGCAGTACCTTTACCTAGTATTTCTGTGATACCTCTTTCTAAATTTGATACAGATTAATGTACTGTCTTGAACAGCTGTTGTCATTTGGATGTTGGAGATAGGCATATAACAATCTTTTGTGCCTCTTTTGTGCCAGCTCATTGCACCTTCTAGTTATTTTAGTGCTTGTTCTAAGTTGTAATAGCTATGCCACATCAGTGCATAGCTTATGTGGATTGTTCAGTAAATTGTAAAAAGTATGTTCTGTTACTATCCAGGGTTTACAGTTGGAAGTTATGATCTCACCTTAGTTTATCTATCTCTAGCTTCTTTTTTGTTAATTACAAGTAGAAATTTTAGCCCTTGATCAGAAAACTTTATGCATTTATCAGAAAAATTGTCTGCAGGACTGGCAGTGTGTCTGTGGTTTTTTTTTTTTTTGATTCCTCCCATACTCATGATGTAATCATGGTGTGTAGCCTCTGTGAAAAACAGCTAAACTCATACCAGCCATGTGAAATTTCCTGTGCTTGTGGAAATGTAACCAGGAATCTGTTTGGCAGATTCATCTAGCATCTTACTTTTTTTGCTTTAAAAGGCACAAAATGAGTGATAGCAATTTTGGTTAACTCTAGGCATCTTGTGCTAAATGTTTATGTCCAAGCATAGTAATATCCAGAGGGCAATGCACTCACCTTAGCATAGACCAGATGACTTCTCTGTGGTACCAGTTTCTTTCCATTGGAAGTAAAAAGAGCTTAGGATAACTCTTAAACTTGTCTCTGTAAGTTAGGCACATAAAATTATGGAATATGCTTCCCTACCCCCCAACACGGATATTATCTTTGTTCTCATCTGTGATGTGATTTAAGGTTGGTATAATTGGCTCTGTCCTGTCAAAACCAATTCTCTTAGCCTCAGTCTTTTCCCAGTTTTTGTCAGAGGAAGGGAAGTGGGAGCGAAGAGATGACTTTGCTTGTCTTTTCCCAGAGTGATGGATGTTGTGGTTTTTTGTAGCTTCCCATTGGGCGTCAGTGTGTGAGTCACTACCGAAGGCTGGGACGTCACTGTGTTTTCTCCCATGAAGAGCTGATCTTCAAGATGGCTGCAGATCCAGAGTGCTTAGATGTTGGGCTGGCTGCCATGGTCTGCAAGGAGATGACTCTGTTGATAGAGGAAGAGACACGGTTAAGGGAGACTGTTGTACAGATGGTGAGTAATAAAAGACAATTCTATGCTTGCAAAAGAACTTTTGCTTCCCCCTCCCCCTGCCTGCATTAGAGTTTTTGAGCAAGTGTCTAATTTTTTTTTGTTAGGGAGTGTTGATGTCTGAAGAAGAGGTGTTTGAACTGGTTCCAGATGATGAACGTCAGTGCACAGCTTGCAGAACCACGTGCTTCTTGTCAGCTCTTACATGTTCCTGTAATCCTGAGCGTCTGGTGTGCTTGTACCATCCCTCTGATTTATGTCCATGCCCCATGCAGAAGAAATGTCTAAGGTACACAGGATATTTTTTTTTTCCTGCCTGCTTTTCTTCCCTATCTAATATTTACTGTAGACCAGTGACCAAATACATTTGGCCACACTTCTCATTTATTAAAGGAATGTTTTTGTCTTTCTTTTTTTCTTGGTCCCGTGGCAAACGGGTATTGTTCTGTTTTTCTGGCCTTGTTGTAGCTGGAAAAACTCAATATTAGCAGTATCCTGGCTTTTGTATGGGCATTAATACTTTTTTTTGTGTTTTCCTTCCATATCTCCAGGTACCGGTATCCCCTAGAAGACCTTCCTTCCTTGCTGTACGGAGTGAAAGTCAGAGCACAGTCTTATGACACTTGGGTCAGTAGAGTTACAGAGGCTCTGTCTGCCAATCTCAACCACAAGAAAGGTCAGACTTCTATCATTCATAGTAGGATGTCCTGAAACTCCTACATTTGTTCTGTGCTCTCATTTAATGAGAGCAGCACTGTTTTGCTTAGTGGAAAAAAAGAGATGAGCTAATGCAAGACTGTTATGCAACTTATCATTGTGCATTTCAAATTGAACTACCCTATTGGAACCTTGATTGGAGACCTTCGAAGCAATCAAAAATCCCTCTTGTATTTGCATACAAATTATTTGTGTACTCTTATTACAGATGTGATTGAGCTGAGAGTAATGTTGGAGGATGCTGAAGACAGGAAATATCCAGAGAATGATCTTTTCCGTAGGCTCCGAGATGCTGTGAAAGAAGCAGAGACCTGTGCTTCAGTAGCACAGCTGCTTCTGAGCAAAAAACAAAAACACAGGTAGGACAGGCTTTTTTTCAACAGTTTCCATCTGTCTCTTGTTACTCAGTTTGACCTGGAAATGTGAAGAACACTGAGGTCTCACTGTGCACTAACTTCTTTCAGTAGTTCCTGTCCTTAGTGCTGTGACTCACTGAGAGGTGGGCAGGGGAGGAAGCAGATACAGTGACACAAGGGGACAAAAAAATTGGACTTGGTTGGAATGTGATAAACATCGTGTTTCCAGCTGACTTATATACTGAAATGTGAAATCCCTTGGAGAAGTTGTGTTCGATTCTGATTAAATATTTCTCTGAATGTGTGGGAGAGTTGTAGGGAAAGAGCTAAAAAAGTAATGAAAGTAAGTTTTCACATGGGTGTTTGTGACTGGGGCAAAACCATCCTGGGGACCACAGCAGAGCACAGCAAATGCAGTCCATAGTTTGAACCAATCTTTTGCTTCTTGGGAAGGACCATGGGAGGCAGTGATGTGTGGCTAAAAAGTAGTAGCTTGCCTCAGTGACTTCTGGCAGTTTAACTTCCTTAGTTCTCTGTGTTGCTTGCCTTGCCTGTGGCTGCTTCAGTGTTACTCTGTCCCCCGGTCCTGCCTCAGCAGTCTGCTGGTTGTGTTCCTTGTTCTGCTCTCGTGAGCTTTCAGCAACAAATTTGTCCTTCTCTCCTATGTGTTCTGTGCACTGAATAAAAGTCCCATAGGAAATAATCAGGTGACTGTAGTTCTTGTGCCAGCAGTTGTATGGTAAACTTCTGTAGCTGCAGTTCCTGTGTTGATCATAAGATTTGGCTTTGCAGTTGGTTGGGGTTTTTGTGTGTGTGTAGTTTTTGTGTATAACTTAGGACTTTCAGAGGGAGTAAAAAGTAAATACTTTGTTAGTTATAGTGCCCAACTTCGCTACACAAAACATAATGCATATCATAATTGCTTGAATTTGAACACTGAAATGTTACAGTTACACCACAGATCCAAGTGTAATCTATTTTAATTGGAAAGCTATTACAAAACAGAGAAGCATTTTTGCTGTACTGAAGGGGAAAGAAGGCTCTCCTGTTTTGTTTTATTGCTTGTAGGATCCCACTGCCACAGAAGTATTTGTCACTTAGAACTCTGGTCTAGGTAAGGGAAGCAACATGACAAGGGGCTGTATTGCCCAGTTCTAGTTCAATAATTTTGGTAACTTCCAGCTGTTCCTGGTCTGTTGTTGCTTCCCCCTCTTTCTCCTGCTCTTGGAGAATATCAGCCTTCTCTCAGCAGACCTTCAGTTGCTGATTGATCGATCAATCTATCTGTCTATCTATCCATCAACACACACACACACACACACATATATATATGAGAAGAAATAACTCTTCATTTAATTATTTGGTGGGTTTCCAGCCCTATCCCAAGAAAGTCTAGAACTATTTGGCAACTTGGAATGGTGTGTCTGATCTAAAGCTGAAAGAAATCTATGGGACAAAAAAAGGATTCATTTATATGTCTGAGGGCTGTCGTGTGCTAAATAACAATATTTTACAAAATTCAGGTTTGAGAAAGATTTTAAAACTTCTTTGAACGCTATTAGGAAATGTAATTACAAAGGTGTCACATTTAGCTGCTTTTTTAACATTTATATTGATATTTAACACATTGAGAAGGATCACACACAAAGGATAAGGTTATTAAAAACGCAAATTAAAAATAAGTGCTCAAACAGAAAAAATTGGCAGGGGTTGATGCAGCTATAAACTCGTAGTTAAATGTAGTAAAAGAAAATCTATTCATTACCCATCTCTTTATGTATAAACCCAAAAAACAGTTGATGTGTTCACAGTTGTGAAACCATGATCAATATTCTAATCCTAGATCTCTCCCTTCTTTTGGGAGCTGTGAGTTTCCAGAGGCAGAGATAGTTGTATCCTTTTGTGCAGCATCTGATGCTGCACCAGTCCATGGTTTGACTAGGGACAGAATGCCAGTGGGATGTTTCAGTGTCCCCTCCCATAGTGCTGTCTCTTGGAGCCCAGCACCCCATTTGCTCTTGTGCAGGGATTTTGGGGGCACAGCAGGTCTGGTGCAACCACCACTCCCCCTCACTGTCTGCTGTAGCAAGTCAAAGCCTGCAGTATTTTTCCCCTCTGAGGCTTAGCTGGTGTATAATTATGTTTGATCATTAATCTAAATTTTACATTTACCATTATATGTAACTCCACAGGTTGAGAGACTGAATATTTTTTCTTTATTATTTTTATAGTAATAAAAGGTTAACATTAGCAGGGAACAACTTTTAAGTGTTTGAAATATGTCCTGCTTGTGAAATTGTGCCTGCCAGTGATATGTGTACCAAGTGTTTAATTTGTGCTGTGTGTCGCTTCAAAGTCTTTTACTGCATTCAGGGCTTGTTTGACTTGCTTCGAGTGATATTTAATGGAAGTGTCTTTGCAGAACATGTCCTACTCAATAGCAGTCCTCTGTTGCAAGGCCACTTCCAGCAGTTCTCTGGCTGCAAGAGAACACACCAGAAAATTACTTGTTTTCAGGGTTCGTTGCTGTTCCATATCTCAGACTTCTTGTCAGTGCCTGTCACAACAGTCAACTTCTTGAGCTGCCTAAAGCAGGCTGTGTGGGGCTATATTCTTTTACATATTTGTAACAAACTTGACTTGAAAGTCATCTAGAGAATTGTACCTCTGAAAGAGCAGGGTAATTCCCTTGAAGATACTTAAGGGGAATTACATTAAATTTTGCTTTCAAGATTTTGGAATTCATTTTGAGTTCTCAGCTGATTAAATGTTTTTGGTAACTTCTCAGTAATTATGTTAGCTTTCTGTCACTGGGAGTAAATCCAGGGATCACAGTTCTCTCTCACCCACTATTGTTTAATTCTATATGTTCATGCAGCAGAGTGAGCCAGGACAGTGGAAGGACACGGACCAAGCTGACTATGGAGGAGCTGAAAGCATTTGTACAGCAGCTTTTTAGCTTGCCATGTGTTATCAGCCAGGCCCGACAAGTAAAGGTAAGTTTGCATCTGTTCCTTAGATAATGTTGTGCTTTTTACTTTGTTCTGGTTTTGTGGTGGTATTTTTTTTAAACAGATAAGGTTGCCTGGTGTAAAGGATGAAAAGCTTTTTGCTTTTTTTTTTTTTTTGAGAATTAGTCCTGCACTGTCAGAGGTGGATTGAGTGGGATGTTTCATTTCTAGCTTTTGATGTAAAGCATATGACTGCTTTGCAATGATGTCTGTGGCCTCAAGAAAGGAAGTACAGTGTCTTCCTGCATTACTGGGAAATGTTGCTGTTGTTGTTGAAGTTTTGCTGATGACACGTTGCTGTCTCTCCAGCATGGAATGTAACATACATTTCCTGTTCATTTGTAAGCATGTCTCTAAATGGGCAATGTGACGGTGTTTGTATTTTTATGCTACTGTAATCATAGCAACTCTCAAATTGATAGCCTGAGCATGGATATGTAATGCCTTGTGAGATACTCTAATTCCACCTGGCTTCCACTGCATTCTGGAAGAATACCCATGCTCTTGTGCAGCAGTCTGACACAGGGTGGGGTGTTGCACATGGTGATCAGCATTTGGGCAAATGAACAGAGCCCTTTACATGACTGTGTGTGCACTTTTTAGGGTGCCTGTTGCAGTCGGCATTGCCAGATGTGGTGGTCTGCTGCAGATAAAAGACCCCCCTCACCTGTCACTGGTCCAGATGGCCCAGTTTTAGCTCTCTGAACCAGTTACTCTTATTCCAGCATCATTAATGCTGTCTGTAGAGGTGAAATTTCTGGCTAAGTCCTACCTTTTGTTTGTTTTTGTAGAAATCTATGAAGGTTACATGGTTGTGCTTTTTTAGGGGAGAGGGAAAGCGGTGCCACAGTGTCAGTTATTCTGTAAATACTTCTCAACCTTGCTTTCCAGGTTACAGCCCTCTTAATCTGTATGCATGGCCTGCATTTCTTACCCTTCATATATATCTTTGCACCTGTCTGTGAATGAATCTAGACTAATAAGCAATCCAGATCATACTGATTCCCCTGGCATTCATCATTCTGGCAGTCTGCACCATAGCAAGTGTTTTCAGCAGCAATCTTAATTTGTTTCTCTGTCACTGATGATGAAATGCTAAATAGTGTTTCACCTACTAACCAAGTTCTAGAAAACTCGTTCAAAAAGCAGCCTTCATAAAGATTTTTCACCTTGAGAAATGCTTCTTGAGATGTATGTTAACCACTTATTAACCTGCATGTTCTGTTGATACTGTTTTAAGTGTTGTATATTACTAGATCGAGGGCCTAAAATTCTAAACATGACCATATGTGCAGCTACTACTACATAACCAAACAGTTTAAAGATAAATTAGTTTTGTTTGAGATGGCCTTTTTTCCATAAGTGTTTGCTAATGTTTGTTATGTCCTTCATTTATTCATTTCATAGTAACTTTTTCATGGTAGTTCAGTGTTTGATAAGGGAGACTTTATATTGGACTTCCTTCTTGTTTTCAGCAAATACATGCCAGTATCATAAAAACAGGTTCCTTCAGAAAACTCTAGGGTTCCAGGCTGCAGTTTAGCCAGGCCTGTTGATGCTAATCAACATCTTTATCATTCAGAGGTGTTCTTTAATGAGTTTCCCAGCAACTGGTAGAGAGTGGAGTGTATTCTCATCCTAATAGGATAGGATGGTTTTACTACCCTTCTTTCCACATAAACCCCAGAAATATTTATTTATACTAATATTTATTAATGAAATGTTATTGTCATGTATTAATAGACCTGTAAAATTGTTCTGAAAGGGCTTTTTTGTTTGTAATGTGTTTAAAACCTGCTTCTAATTAAAACTTAATTCACAGATGACAGAGCTGCAGGCGTACAATAAACTCTTAACAGTTTTAATTTGTAATTTTGTCTAAATGCTTTTTCCCAACTAGTCTTTATTCCTCCAAACCCCAGCATTAGGAAACTAGTTCTAGTTCAAGTACTCTGCCTCTGCAGGTGCATGTTCTTGAAGCTTCAACATCATCACTAGCCAATAAATAAATATTATCATTTTACTGGTTACAAACTGTAGTTTATGAATGAAGTCACATAATGATCACTTATGCCTAAGCACTCACTAGCTTTCAGCATGGCATTTGAAGTCAATTATCCATCATAATGAATAGCAAAATAATTGTCATGTTGGATGATGAGTATTTTCTAACACAAAAGGCATTGTAATTATTAAACTGTAATAATTTACTGTTGTCACTATGAAGCATTCAGTGTTACGTTCCCTAAATCAAAATCTTTATAATGTGGGTCTTGTTCTTTCTTATAAATTCTTTCTGGTTTCCAGGCAGTCATGAGAAGAATCATCAACCAGAAAGGGCAGGAAGCTAAGGGTTAGGAAATGCAGGTTTTGCTCCTCATAGTGCCATCGACTTGCTGTCAGAAATACCTGTCTTTTTTTAAGAGACTTGGGAGTGAATCAATTGGGTATACTGGTTGAATGTCCTTGAATGAATCTCCTGCAGAGATTCTTTCCTGTCTGCTGGCTTTGTTTTTTTTCATTGCAGTGCCAAAACATGAGGATGAGGACAACTGCAGCAGTGCAGTTGGCTTTCTGTGAAATTGTCTCCTTTAATAAGAGGGCTTTGCGTTTTCGTTTCTATCCTTTGTGCAATAAACCCCTGATGCTTTTAAGTGGTAGACCCGTTTTAGGAAATAATGAAAATATAATCATAGTTACTTTAGTGATCTTTTGGAATTTATGTTCTCTTACATCTCTGGCTTGTTATTTCTCCTCAGCATGTCTTGTTTTGCTGTGTATTGCCATCATTACTGTAATGCCCCAACACTGTATTGAAATGATGGTCTGTTTGCAGAAGTCCCCTTTCTTCCCACTCTTTTAAAATTATGTTGACTGGACAGTGCTAAATATTCTGTTTTTTTAGGGTCTGTAGTCATTTGCAATCATACTATTTTTGGTGTAGAGTTCGATGCAGCTAATATGCCTCGGGTATGAAACATTAGGCCATCAAATAAGTTAGATGGTCTGTTACTTAATATGTGTCAGACTTGATGGCTTGTGACAGCTAGCTGGCATGGTCTGTAGAAGCTCTGACTGATGATGTGATGATCACAAACAAATTCACAGCTGACTGATCCCTCAGTCAGATCTCCCTTTTGATTCTGTGGGTGTTTTTCCCTAATTGATTTGTACTGTATGTTACTTCAGAATCTGCTTGATGATGTGGAAGAATTTCATGAGCGTGCTCAAGAAGCTATGATGGATGAGATCCCAGACTCTTCCAAGCTGCAGGAGTTAATAGACATGGGCTCTGGCCTTTATGTAGAACTCCCCGAGCTGCCAAGGCTGAAGCAAGAACTGCAGCAGGCACGGTGGCTGGATGAGGTGAGGTCCACCCTCTTGGATCCCCAGAGAGTCACCCTGGATGTGATGAAGAAGCTGATTGACTCAGGTGTGGGCTTGGCACCACACCATGCTGTAGAGAAAGCCATGGCTGAGCTGCAGGAGCTGCTCACAGTCTCAGAGAGGTGGGAGGAGAAGGCCAAGGTCTGCCTGCAGGCCAGGTGAGTGTTCCTTTGCAAACTGTTCATACAGGTCACGCACTTGCGTGTTTCTCATCCTCTTTTGAGGAGTG
Source organism: Manacus vitellinus (assembly GCF_001715985.3). Taxonomy (NCBI): domain Eukaryota; kingdom Metazoa; phylum Chordata; class Aves; order Passeriformes; family Pipridae; genus Manacus; species Manacus vitellinus. The sequence goes on from NW_021940682.1 coordinate 6,637,217, forward strand.
TGGTGAAGAGTCAGGTCTTTGCAACTGTAGTGCCTTTGTTCTTTTGGGGTGTTTTTTTACCTCCCAGCAGTTGGATTGCTCAAGAGTGGGATTTGAGGTTGTTGATGAATTGCAGAAGTGTTGATTCCCTATGATGTTGCACAGTGACCAGAGGCTGCGAGTGTTGCTGCTGGTTTTGCTATTCATCCCCCTCAACAAAGAGCCCTGAGTATGCTACCCAGGACAGCTTTCTTCATGTTAGGGAGCTGTGATGCTGTGCCCTTTTGAACTTGACTGTGCAAAGTCCCTCAGCTTTCTCACCTCCTGTTCTTTGGTAGGTGGTAGCACCCTCCAAGCATAGAGCCATGGTGTCCTACACTGCAGTGTAGTGATGAAGTTGCATCACCAGCCTGTCAGATTTATGGCTGTAGTTAACTGGCATTTTGAGAGAAGGCTGGAACTGGGTTTTTCTTACTCTAGACCACGCCAAAGTATGATGGCTCTGGAGGGCATCGTGAATGAAGCCAAGAACATCCCTGCTTACCTGCCCAATGTGCTGGCACTGAAAGAAGCCCTGCAGCGGGCTAGAGACTGGACAGCCAAAGTGGAGGCCATTCAGGTAGGGGGTTCAGCAGGGACTGGAATCTTCTGCTTGCATATATTTAGACATGTCCTTTATTCCTAGCACCTCTACCCACAAAGGTGACCTGAAGGAAAGCTTTGCTATAGCTGTTAAATGTATAGCTGATGTGCTTGAATTTCATTTTCTTTTTGTGCTCTTGTTTCCCCCTTGGCTATCCCAATTTCTGTTTCCCTTCCTTTTATGCATTTTAGGGGGATGTAAAAGCTGGCAAGTTCATTATGGTGTGGTATTTGGTATCGAAACTGTTTGGCATACTGTCGGTGGAAATATTTAGCTGCAGTAGAAGATGCTCTGCTCACAGGTCTTCAGTTTTGAATCTGGCTATGGAAATGCATTTTATTTGTGTTTTCTCCCCCAAATGGTGTAAGGTTTAATGGCACTGGTGGCTAGAATTTTCTGTCTGAAATAGATGAATTAGCTCAGTAGCCTTCCCTTCTATTAGTCTACCCACAGGACTTGATCCAGACATCTGTGATATTTCTAGGTGTTTATCTCTGGACTATAACTCTAGTCTTCTATCGGGTATTTGTTGGAAATTTAACTGATAATCCCAATGGATTTCACATCAGTCCATGTACAAGTCACATGCAATAGCTCACTGTTAAGCAGACAGCATTTAAGACAATGGTATAGAAATGGAGTGTTGTCTTATTCCCTAAGCCAGCTGGCTGTGACTGTTGAAATAAAAGCTGTATGAGATGGATTTGTAAAATAACAGTAAGATTGAAATGTTGCCCTCCTTTCCTTTAATATGGAACTCTATTTTAGTCAGTGACAAAATAGCGTATGGCTTGAAAGTAAGCTGGCAACTGAAATATATATAATGGTGGAACTGTTGGCTTAGAAAAATTTCTTTCATCCCAGAATGGGAGCAACTATGCCTACCTGGAGCAACTGGAGAGCTTGTCTGCCAAAGGCCGCCCAATACCGGTGCGTCTGGATGCCCTGCCACAGCTGGAGTCTCAGGTAGCTGCAGCACGGGCCTGGAGAGAGCGCACAGGAAGGACCTTCCTGAAGAAGAACTCGAGCTACAGTCTGTTACAGGTGAGCAGCACTTCTGTCAGCCTTCAGAAACTCACCTTGATGGCCCCCAGTGGTCCAGAGCGAACAGCTGCTTCAGCTACAGTGCATTACAGCTCCTTTTCAGAAGAAAATAGAATTTCAACTGTTCTCAGGTGAAAAGAATGAAAAGGGTGAAGAGAAAGAAAAAGGCAAAACGTTCTGTTTGGTTAGTCTTGGTTTATGTATGGACAGCCTCATCCGTTACTTTTGAAGACAGAGGGAAAGCAAAGGATTTTTTTGTGTCATTGTAGAAGTGTAGGCCTGAAACAGACACAGATGCTGTCTTGAATTGATGAATGTTTTAACTTGCCTTACTGCTTAAATGCTAAGAAAATAGATTCCATATTTTATAAACTGTTTAACTATAAGAAAAATTAAGTCAGCTACTGTTTATTTCACTTCAATGAATCTAGTCACTGTCTTTCTTTTAATGAAAATCAATCATGTGTTTGAAGATCTATCATATCTACTTGACAGGCTTCCCTTTTCTACAGAAAATAATTCAAGTTTGGTCAACTGCTATATTTTTCATTCTCTTACATTGTTGTTAATTCTATGCAGTTTGTCTTCACTTTTAGTGAGATGTCCAAAACCAGACAACATCCTCTCTCTGACTTCCTGAGTGCCACATGAAGTACAATAATTACATCTTGTGTCTCAGAGGGGATACTGATATTTAATGTTCCCAGTAGGATCTGCCCCCATTGCCACAACATCACACTGATTTCTGTTTGCTTTGTCGTACACTCTAGATACAATTTTTTTTCTCTGTATTCTTCTGCCTAACTAGTTATTTAATGTATTCTGGTTTTGCATTTTCCTAAATGTAGCAATTTGAACTTTCCTGTGTTGAATTTAATTGCTAGATTTCATATTTTAAGTATGCATTCCAACTAGTCAAGGTAACTTAAAATTTTATTCTTGTCCTTAAAACTGCTTTGCAGCCTCTTGTAATACTGATATTAAAGGGCTTATAGCATATTTTTAGTTTTCTTTCAGCCACCAAATTGCTGATGTAAATATGAAATAATGACAGATTTTTCAGACTTGTCATTAATAAAGGCCTTTGAAGCAAATGTTAAACTACTGATATCTAACTGCATACAGTATTTTGGTTAGCTATTTTTATGGTAGCTTAATCATGAAAACATAGTGCTTTCAATTTGACCTGCCACTTTATGGTGGTACTGATTACATTCAAATTTCTTAAGTATGAAATATTTTTATCCTTTTCTGTTTATTCTCTTGTTGCATTAGTTGATAGATATCAAAGGTGTTAGATTGCTGAGTATTTCTTGCTCTCTGGTGACACTGTTGTAATTCCTCTATTAGATGTTTTCATATGGTGTCCCTGATATCACAAGGTTATAGATTAGAACTTTTTTCTGTTCTTGGTATCCTTGGCTCTGACAGTTTTCTTGGTGTTACAGGTTCTGAGCCCTCGGACTGATATTGGTGTTTATGGGAGCAGTAAGAATAGGCGGAAGAGGGCAAAGGAGTTGATGGAGAAGGAAAAGGAAAAAGATCTTGACTTGGAATCCCTAAGTGAACTGGAGGATGGGCTGGAGGAGGCCAGGGACACTGCAGCTGTGGTAAGGAGCAATGAAAGGTGGTATCTCCTGATACATTATCTCTAATCTGTGTAGAAATCTTATGGAAGAACTGATAAATGAATCTCAGTCTCATAATATGATGTTTGACACAAGAATATGGTTCAGCTTTAGTTGCAGTGAAAGTAGGGGGGAAGAAGCACAGTTCAGAGTGTAAGTGCTGGTATTTAGTATGAGTTAGGCTGTGTGTAACTCTTAAATGCTCTTGGCTTGATATCTGTGGCTGCTCATCTAATATTAACATTTACTGAAATCACGTTGCAGTAATGTGCAGTGAGGTGCAGCTCTGCCTTAACCAGTACCAAGACATATTTGGTTAGGTCAACTTTGAGGGCAACCTGTAAATGCTTGGTCGTGGACACTGGGCTGGAGGGAGTGTTTTGTTTGATTCCTCCTTTTTAGGAGGATATTCATGCAGCTTATCAGATGAATTTGCTGTTATCTGGCTGCCCTTTCTCTGGGAACAAAGAAAATATATGCAGGCTCATTAATGTGGCTTATACACAGTCTGTTTTACTGTAGTATGCTTTGTTATAGTTACTTGAATGGAAACATTGAGCAAATGCAAGTTGCTTCAGAAGATATATGGTCACTCAGATGCTTCTGGTGCTGACTCAACATTGGAACAATGCTCAACTGCATTGTCTCAGTAGGCAAATAGATGGAACAGATTCTTACTTATTCCCTGGAGTCAAAACCTGTTCTTCTGGTGGTGTTTTGACAGATATAATTATAAACTTCAGAAACTTTGTACATATTGAGAAGGTTATCTTAAGTTTACATAGTATCTCTGTCAGAAGGACTCAGGTAGTAATGAGTAATTGAGGAGGAGGTATCTTAGCTAAAGTTTTAATTAGATCACACAACTCCTAAGTTTTGGGCTAGTTTAAATAGGAAGATATCTTGGTATGTTTGGGTTTGTTTTTTTTTTTTTCTTTTCCTGTGTTGCTAATAAATCGAAATCTCTCTTAGCTGTGAATGTCACGACCTGCTTTTTGTCCTTTTTGTGTAGGTGGCTGTATTCAAGGATCGGGAACAGAAGGAGATTGAAGCCATGCATGCTCTCAGGGCAGCTAACCTGGCCAAGATGACTATGGTGGACCGAATCGAAGAAGTCAAATTCTGTATCTGCCGCAAAACAGCGAGTGGATTCATGCTGCAGTGCGAGCTGTGCAAAGACTGGTTCCATAGCGGCTGCGTGCCCCTTCCCAAAACGAGTTCTCAGAAGAAGGGCTCTAGCTGGCAGGCCAAAGAAGTGAAGTTCCTGTGTCCCCTCTGCATGCGTTCCCGAAGGCCGCGGCTGGAGACGATCCTGTCCCTGCTGGTGTCCCTGCAGAAGCTGCCGGTGCGGCTGCCCGAGGGGGAGGCCCTGCAGTGCCTGACGGAACGGGCCATGAGCTGGCAGGACCGAGCGCGGCAGGCGCTGGCCACTGACGAGTTGTCCTCTGCTCTGGCCAAGCTTTCTGTGCTCAGCCAGAGAATGGTGGAGCAGGCAGCACGGGAGAAAACAGAGAAAATCATCAGTGCGGAGCTACAGAAAGCAGCAGCTAACCCCGACCTCCAGGTAGGGATGGGGGTATCTTGCTCTTTACTGTACCTATCCTAATTCATTGTGTCAAAATGCCTTGTGTGTCTTGGAGAAGCTTGGGGAGAGAGGAGGAGAGTTAAAAGCTGGGGATTAGATGTGTTGAAACTACTTAGTTTGGAGCTCCTCAGGCTCTGGCTACTTCTGTCAGCTACATGCTGCTGCAGGAACAGCTCTGTGGCTTTGTGTTCACTGTCAGTAGCAACTGCCGAAGGTGCCTGTAAGAAACATCACATCAGTCATAACAGCTGGGTATGGGCATGAAGCTGCGTAAAGCAGTTGCTACTTTGGTGTCCGAATTCCATTTCCCTCTTGACAGAATCCAAGGTCTCAGTATTTATAATTTCTGATGGATTGTCATTCCTAAGCATTTAGTGTCTTGTTAGTAAGTTTCAGTGAGGCCTGTAGGAAGGCAATGGTGCTTTCACAGCTGACCTCTTCACCTTGAGATTGGGGTCGTGTGATGCTGTGGTGAAGAAGTTTGTACAACCACAAGCTGTAATTTGGTAGCACGGAACAGCAGTATCTAGATCTTTCTAGTTCCTGTTGTTCTAAAACATGGAATCAAAATCTAATGGAAGCTTTGCCTTGGGTATCTCCCTATTTTTCTTCACATCTTGATGTAACTAGTCTTTTCTGTGACTGTCCAGGTAGTTGCCCTCAGGCCAAAAGAAGCACTTCTTTGTCAGTAACTCTGTAGCTTTTCTGCAGATTTTTCTGGAAATTTTATTGTTTCATTCCCATATTTCATTTTTCTTTTAGGGACACCTGACTAGTTTTCAGCAGTCAGCCTTTAACAGAGTGATAGGGAGTGTGTCCTCATCCCCACGGCAGACTTTGGATTATGATGATGAAGAGACAGACTCTGATGAAGACATCAGGGAGACATATGGCTATGACATAAAGGTAAGTGTGGTTTATCTGCCTGGAATTAATCCAGAACACCTGTCTTCTATGAATTTATTTATTTCAGAGTATATTTTATATCTTAAGCTATTTATGTATGTTCTGCTCTGGCTCTTGTTGCAGAAGAAGTACTTCTTGATTTTTATCTGAATGTTTCAGTTCTGAGGGAAGTTTTTAATGTTTTTATTCAAAATTTCCAGACCTGTGTGAATTTCAAAAGGCACTTTTTAGTGCTAAGGAAAAAGATAAACTTACAAAGATATTTGTGTTTATAATACCGTGGAGGATGAACATTATCTTTATGCCCCATTCAAAGATATCATGAGTCATAAAAGTGTCTGTATGGAGAGCTCTTCAAAGTTTTTTGCTACAGCAAAAAAATTAGTCTTTGAAACCTGCATGCTATGTAAGAAGTTTCCTGGTGTCAGAGCTTCTTTCATGTTTTCATACCTTTCTCTTCATTCAACCCTCATGTAAAGGAGGTACATGTGTTCCATTTTGGATGTGTGGAAATATTCAATACTGGATGTCTGGATCATGTTGTAAAATTAGTGTCTGGATTCAGTTCAGAAATTGTACCTGCAGTCAAATTTTTCAAGTATTTTAACTAGAGGAGAACTTCCATGAGAAAAGGCAATTGTGGAGATAACCAAGTGTTTTCCATGTGTTGAAATGTCCTTTTGATAAATGTAGAGACAAAAGCAATGCCACTGGTTCTTCCTGAGCAGTGTTTTCTTATTAGCGATAGTGTCATTTCTACCTTAAAAGATGCTGTCTTAAGAGACAGTGTGGTCATGTAAATTCTTCTAAGGCAGATATTCTGGTTTATAAAGACCTGGACAGCACATTCTCCAGGTAAGATTTGCTGCAGTCTCCTATTTTTAGTGTTTTATTTCTCTGCAGCTTTGTGCATATACTCAGATTTTTCTTATAGTCCCATGTGAAATGCCAACAAGAGTACATTGCAGTTGGGTGCTACAGCTTTTCATTAAATTCGTTGTATATACAAAAATAATTTCCAAAATGTTCTTTGCATCAGGAGTCATAATAAGGCATTTCTGAAAGATGTGGTATTTTCTGAGGCTGTGATAAAAAGCATATGTCAAGAAAGATGGCATATGCTTGTCAGGATCTGAGGGTTTTGCAGGAACATCATTTCATTTGTTTAATGATTCTGTTGTCATCATTTAAAAATCTGTTACTTAACCCTTTTGATTTGGATGTCCATCACTATATGTAATCATAGAAACCTAAAAGTAAAAAAACGTTGAAGCAAAGCTGCTAGGGACCAGAAATGTCTTTTGTTAGGTCAACTAACATGTTGGGAATAGAAAACAAATTTTCAGGCAACCAAATTCTTTAGGTTTAAACTAGGAGAAGCGAAGTTCAAAAGAAATAGCAAAGTTGTTCAGAAATTAATTACTTTTAGACTTTTGGCTTTTAAGGGTTGATTTTTTTCAGATCACGATGCATAAACATTTTCCATTGTGTTTAAGAAAAATGCAGATCGTGATGCATTGTGTATGAATTTGCTCTTGACTTCTTGTGGAAGTAATCCCTGTATCCCCAAGGGTCCACAGACTGTCTTTTGAAACCCACATTCTCTGGCTTCTGAAGTGCACAGTTGTTATGGAAATACGTGTGAAAAAGGCCTGTTTGATCATAGTGTGTCTTCTAATTAAATCACTGTTCTTGCCAATAAATACTTCATTATGAGTGCGACAGCTAGATTTGTTTTAAGATTTGCTTCAATCAGGATAATTCACTGTGAATTTTCTTCACCTGTTATTTTCACTTTTTTTGTCTCGTATTTTTCTCATTTCTTTGCACCTGTGTTGCCTATGGCCACTAAATGGTGATTTTTGTAAAAAATCAATTTACATATTAGTCCTGAACTTTCTTTAATGTGATACCCATAACAAGATACTGTACAAGATATAAACGTTATGGTGTAGGGAGAAATATCTTCTTTCTGAGTATATTTATTCTACATTTTCATCTGGGCGATTTAAATTTGAATTTCCCACTTATAGTTCTGTACAGAAATCATTAGTGTGCACTTCACTTCCTTTTAAACATGTAACTGAAAGCCAGAGAGAGAGATTACCCTTCTTAAACTCCCTTTTTATGTCATGAAATGACAGTGTCTGGGTGGTACAATTTCCTGAGTTGGCCATTTTGGGACCCACACAACTAATCTTCAGGTAAATATTGTCAATAACTGCTCTGTAGCCTTTCTCTTTTTTTAAGCCAGCTTCTTGTTTTTAATGTTTTCTGAAAGATTTCATTTGTACACGGTGTGCTAAGTGTGTTAAATCTGTTGTCCAGTTTCATCACACACATGATGAAACAGCTGAATTCTGGAAAGTGCTGTGAGAATAAATGGTTGGTTGAGGAGATTGTCCTAGCAAATTTCACCTCCAGGGGCGAGTAAGAAGAGGCATAAATTAGTACTAGGGAGCATCAGGGAATCTACTCAGGTGGGCTTGTGCTTCTCTGGTTTCTCTGCCTAATGTAATGCAGAGTCAAACAAAGCTGCTCCCACTGCCAAGAGATTCCTAATGTCTCTTGTCCTAATGGGTCCAGCTGCACCTGAAGGTGTATGTCCCACTTCAGTGTGATGTATCTAAACAGTCAAACATCCGTCTTGCCCAATACCTTGAATGTGTTCAGCATCTTACACAACTCATTTTGCTGAGCACAAGCCAGCAAATGTTTGTGGAAATATTCACAACAGTCTTAGCTGTTACAACCCTCTTCTTTCAGTGTTTGGTCCTGTCTTAAAATGATTTGAGACTGACATAAAAGTCCCAATCCTAGGACACTGGATTTTGATATTTGTGGCTGTGCTGGACCTCACCTGTAAGATCTTTCTACAGTCACTCAGCACACCCCTGCTTTACTACAGATGCCTGCCTTTGTGGTTTTGCAGTCAATTTTTTCAAGCAAAATAATAAATTACGTAGGCTAAGAGTAAGCATCCTTTGGTTATGTTGACTTCTGAAGACCATACTTGAGGGAATGCTGAGTGAGGAAACTTGTCAAGTGTTTCTCTTGCAGTAACTATAAATCTACTGACCTATCTCCATAGTTTCTGTATTCCTCCATTATTTAAGTAGGGATATAATTTGTGGCTTTTGCACATGGCCTTGATGTCTCTGGTGGAGTGTTTCAGAGTCGGATTTTAGGAACAGCCTAGTCTTAGTAGAATTTCCTTTGAAGTAGGTATATTCTGGATCCAGATGTTGCATGTTTTCTGTGGGTCTCTTTCAGGACAATGCCAGTGTAAAATCTTCAAGCAGCTTGGAGCCTAATTTGTTTTGTGATGAGGAAATCCCTATTAAATCAGAGGAAGTGGTGACACACATGTGGACTGCTCCCTCCTTCTGTGCCGAACACGCGTATTCGTCTGCTTCTAAAAGCTGCTCTCAAGGTATTCCCTTTTGTGCATGTTGAGATAAAATTAAATAGATAACTGGGATGAGCAGTCAGTAAGGAGGGGAACTGCTCTGTTACCCCTGCTAGTTGTACAGAATATGTCTGTAAGAAGGTACAGTAGAGTTACATTGCAGTTAGTTTCTTGATGTCTCATATATAGACCTGTGTCAATGCGTTTTGCTTGGGATTGTCTCCCTCTTTACAGTGTTGTAAAAAGTATGTAATTGCTTTTGGTTTTCATCTCTTCCTTTTATCTTTATATGACCTTGCCAAGGGGAGGTTTACATTGGCTTTTAGGAAAAATTTCTTCGCTGGAGGAGTGGTCAGACATTGGAACAGGCTGCCCGGGGAAATGGTGCGATCACCATCCCTGGAAGCGTTCGAAAAACGTGGATGTGGCACCTGGGGACATGGTTTAGTGCTGGGCTTGGCAGTGCCGGGTTAACAGTTGGACTCAATGGTCTTAGAGGTCTTTTCCAGCCTTAATGATTCTATGACCTGCCTCCTGTCTGAAAGGTTCTAGCACTCCAAGGAAGCAACCTCGGAAGAGTCCACTGGTACCTCGCAGTTTGGAGCCCCCTGTATTGGAGCTGTCACCCGGAGCAAAAGCTCAGCTGGAAGATCTAATGATGGTGGGAGATCTACTGGAGGTGTCGCTGGATGAAACGCAGCACATCTGGCGCATTTTACAGGCGACTCACCCACCCTCTGAGGAGAGGTTTCTTCACGTCATGGAGGTATGGAACTTGAAATACTCTGATGTGGAACAAAAATCTCACCACATTACATTGGAGGGTTTTTTTTAATATAGTCTTGAGTAGTTGAGTGGTTAGTTGCTTGACATGTTTGGATTTGAACTGGGGGGAGTGGTAGATTCCAGAAAATAACAGAATAAGAGACCCAGAATTTCAGTTCTTGTTCACTCATGCCGTACCACTGTCCTCCACAATTAACCATATTTAGAACAGTTTTCTCAAGCAGTTCCATATGCAAACCTTATTTTAGAAAATATGGGGTTAGGAAAGGAAACACTGTTCTTGATTATGCTTGGAAACAGAACTAATCTGCAAAAGAGTTACAAAAAACCATTTAGGAAGATAGAAAATCTACACATAGCTTATATAACTTGATACTTAAATGTTACTGAACTTTGTTACTGGGGAAAGAACATTTTTTTTAGTAAAATGTGATTTGGTCGTGCAGGTAATAAGATTTCTGTTTTTCCTCAGAATAACATAGACATAGAAATTTTTTTATTAATATACTTTGAAGATGTCCTGATTGCTTTGCTCAGCTGACAGTGAATCAGATGGGTTTATCTGCTGATTCTGAGGTCGAGTCAAAATCACTTGGCCATGTTTGTGCAGTGGGCAAGGGGTGTATACTGGAAGAGGTCAACTCTTGTGTTGAAGAACTTGACTGGAACCCATTCTTTATCATCTGTCAGCTGCAGTTAGGAGTTAGTTTGACCATGTGTGGCTATGGAGTATGTGATAGCTTTTTGGGTTATGCACAGGAAGCACATAGAAGATGGCTCTTTCTTGATTTCTTGGTGGTGTACAGTAATACAAGATGGAAGGTTAGATGAGCATGTTAATTGGTGTCTCATTTTCTGAATGCCTTCCATATACAATGGATGAGTTAAAAGTGTTGCCAAACTGCCATCAGTTAGGGCAGTAGTATAAAACTGACCCTGCCTCCAAAGTACTGCTTTACCACTTTTCAACCTGAGTACTTCCTAAGCTTAATGTTCTTTTAATATAATAGTTTTGGTATGGAGTTGATTGAAGAACAGTTTGAATGCCAGTAAATAACAATTTATAAATAGTATTCCAGACTGTTATATTAATAGTTAAGCAAAGCTTTTTTTCAGGGGAGTGGGGTAAGGTGTGTGGGATGTGTATGTCTTATGACATTTTCTGGTTAACCCTTATGAATACTTGTTTGACCAGAACTACTCATTCTGAATTGAATGTTTTCCGTGTCTGTTTACATACAAAATAAGTAGACTTTTGTAAAATAATCTTGAGAGGATTTGGTTTTGGGTGGAGTAGCTATATTAAGTAATGTACAGTAAACAGAGTGTCTTTACTCACCTGTAGTATGTTCTTAATCTATTAATAATTATTTAAGTGTATAGCTGGATTAACTGAAATTGAGTCAATCCTGTACAGAGGAGCTATACATGTGAATGTTTCAGATATAAATAGGACTTGTCACTGTGAATGCTACCTGCAGGGACAGAGTTTGCCAGTTTTAAGCCTCACTTCTGATCTGAATCTGTTATTTAAGAGCTGTCGATGACGCCAGGATATTTACCATGTCTGCCAGTTTGGAAGCTTTTCAAATAACTGATGGTACTTTTTTCTCTTGCTTGAGTTGATGATCCATTTTAAGAATTCACCAATTACGCTATGTTAATCTCCAAAATAGCAGTTGCTTTCTCTCAAAAGTAATTACAGGCAAGACTGACCTTGGATGAAAAATAAGCAAGAGCATCTAACAAATTATTAATCTTCTCAACTTCTATTAAAAAACAATGCGAGAGGGGGAGTTGTAATTATTGCTTATTTTGCCTCCTTACCCTTGCTGATGATTTACTTTTTCCCCTGGGTATTTTTGATTGATTGTACTTTGACACAGTTGATAACACTGAATTTTTTCAAATATGGTGAAAATAAAGTTAAGTGCCTTTTGCTTAGAATTTGTAACTATGTTGTTGAGTAGCTTTCTTCATTCCATGTCAGCGTAATGGTAGAGGTAACTACATCTCTGAGACATCAGGTTTGCAGGAAATTTGCATTTGAATAAAAATCTCTCTTCACTCTTTCCATGAAGGATGACAGCATGGATGAAAAACCGCTGAAAATGAGAGGGAGAGACTCTTCTGAGAGGAAGCGGAAACGAAAACTGGAGAGAGCAGAGCAATTCTTTGGAGATATGAAGCAAAAATCTAAAGAGCTGAAAAAACTGGAAAAACCTAAGAAGAAGAAGCTAAAACTCACTATGGATAAGACAAAGGAGCTGAACAAGCTGGCGAAGAAACTGGCTAAGGAGGAGGAGCGGAAGAAGAAGCGAGAGAAGGCAGTTGTTGCCAAGGTAGAACTAGTAAAGGAGAGCACAGAGAAAAAAAGAGAGAAGAAGATTCTAGATATTCCTTCTAAGTACGACTGGTCAGGAGCAGAGGAGTCGGATGACGAGAATGCCGTGTGTGCTGCACAGAACTGCCAAAGGCCCTGCAAGGACAAAGTGAGTTTTCCCTTAGTTCTGTCACAGGGAACTTCCTTTGCACTTCCATGCAAAGTCAACCCCCCTCTGTGCCATTTAATGTTTAGATTGAACAGCATGAGAAACCGAAGTGGTGTGATTAGAAATGAGAGAGGATGGAGTAGTACTTGGGTAGGTACACAGGTGTAGATGTAGCAGATTAAACTGTAGATCTTCCTTCCTCTCTTAGGTACTTTAAAACAGGAAAAGATGGAAAATCAGAATCTGGGTAAAGGTCTCGGTTGGGAAGTTTAACTTCTTCAAGCTGGGTAATTTTTTGTTGACTATGTGCAACATGCATTGACTGATTCAAAGGATTAATTCTTTGACTCAGATAGAAATGTTCCTGTGTTTCTGAGCAGGAGTGGGATGTGCGATGTTCCTAAATGAAGTAAATTTTCTGTATTTCTTGCATACAGTCTGTGAACAGTGATGCTGCAGGCTGAGTGATCTACCAACTTCAGTGCTTCATTTTTCTTGTTGGAGATGAATAATCAGTGATTTTTAGACCTGACTGGATTATTACAAAAGAAACTTGATCTGCTTGTCTCTGTGCTACTGCCTATCCTAATTGTCAGCTTTTAACACCGACTAATCGATGATCAAAAAAAGTTTTTTCAAAATGTTTTTTTCTGCTTTCTAGAAAGTAGAAAAAACACACCCCAAATAACTGTGGGATTGAGACTATACTGCATTGACTTTCACAAGAGAGTAGGAGTAAGTGCAAATAGAAAGAACTTATTTCTTGTGCAGAATTGAAACATTGAGTTCAAGTCTTCATTGGAACAGTCAAAAAGACCAGTTTTGAAGTCTTAAACTTAGATCAAGGTTAGAAATTACACTCAGTCACTCAAAATATGATAGTCTTTTTATTCTCTTTACTTCACAGGTGATATTTACTTCATATTAGTACATTTTTATGGAAATCGAGATTGTAAGCGGGAGGAGAGGGCCTTTAAGCTCCTATTATAAATAAGGTTGTACTGAATTTGTCAAACTTCCATGAATGAAACTGAGTAAAATTCCTGATTGTATAATCAAAGTTTTTAATGGAATGACTGCCTTGCCATAAGGTTGGATGTACTTTAGTACATTTGGCAGTTGAACGCCGTACATACGTACTTGTATGACAAGTGAAACATGGCAGGTACAGGAATGTAACGACTGAAGCTGCAGCTGTTGGTGGCCATTACTAGTCACTTTGAAAATATGTTGAGGAGTAGTTTGCTACAAACTGAAGTAAAAATCTTGAGATGTTAATGTTTCTTCATTTTGATAGGTTGGCACTAGTGCTATTTTCCTAATATGTTGTCACGTTCCTCTGTGAGGTGAAAGCAGAACTACAGCAGTAGCAATTTTTACAGCTGTACCAATGCATGCCATTAGAATGGAGAACCTGTGTTTCTTATCCTGCAGATCACAGTTTCCACCCACTGGCTCAAATTAACATGGACTTTTATTCAGGGAATTGCAGAAATCAAATAATGAATCTTTTTTCCTTCCTAAGTTTTAACTTACTTTTTTACGTTTTTCCCAATTGTTCTATAGCAAGTTCAACTCAAAGTCTGAAATATTCTAGGTTAGATGTTATGATGTTTAGGACTTAGAGTTGTGTGTGCATTTTTTGGCCTTTGGTGGCCAGCTGTATACCCAATATCTAGCTGGTAGAAAAGTATTAAAGCTATTGATGTCATGTGGCTAATTCCCCCCCTCCAAAACCATCAAGTCCTTTTGTTTTCTGTAATTTTTAGGCTTCAAAAGCTGCCATTTGATAATGCATCTAAGGGGATGTATATAATTTAGAATGTGTATTTGTAGACTTTCATCTATGCTGAAGTAATGTCTCTGAGTGTCCTCTTGTTTTAAATGTGTTCTAGCACACCTGCTTTCATTTGAGGAGAACTGAGTCATCTTCCTCAATAGTAGTAGTGTATATTTATATTGTTGTGGTCTAAGGATGCAAGAGGTTTGTTGGAAGAGAGTTATTTTTCATCAAACTGAAGCAGTTATTAAAACAAGCTCTGTAGGGCATTAATTTGTACCCAAAAGCTGTTATGTGCCAGGCACCTCAGTTGGGTTTAATGGAAGGTGTTTTCTTCATGTAAACCGTGCCTGTCTGTGCTTCCCTGTAACGTGCCACGTGTTGCTGCTGTGCTCTCTTGCAGGTGGACTGGGTGCAGTGTGACGGTGGCTGCGATGAGTGGTTCCATCAAGTCTGTGTCGGCGTCTCTCCCGAAATGGCTGAGAATGAGGATTACATCTGTATAAACTGTGCAAAGAAACCCCTGCAGGGACCCAGCAGCCCTGCTCACGCACCACCTCCTCCCTTCTTGTTGAGCTACAAACTACCAATGGAAGATCTTAAGGAGACAAGTTAGCAACTACTCGATGCCCAGAACTTGTTGGGAAATGGACCACTGAAACCCTACAGGAAGAGAGGGTTTGAAGCTAATGTAGCCACTGAGCTTCACTTCCAAGGATGTACAGACCTGCAGCGGAGTTGGTCCGTTCCTTACAGCTGGCTTCCTTCATACAATGGGAATGTCAAGGCACAGTGGTACCGACTCATCTATGCAGACACCGCCTGAATTAGGAGCTCCAGCCAGTGTTTTCTGACTTGAGTGTTTCCATCTTTGAGTGTGGCTGTTGCTCTTAGAGACTGAGCAAACTCGAGGCTGTTAGATTAGACACTTCAGGGTGTTAGAAGTACATGTTGGCAGTGGAGCTGGCCTGGAATTGGTGGGCACAGGCTGGAGCTTTTGGGCTTATCAGGTTATCCTAAGGAGGTGACTTCAGAAGTTATCTTTTGCCTCTCCATGCCAGCCCAGAGCATTGAGTAACATATTGGGAGAGTTAAATTGCCTCCATATCCAGGCAGCTAACACTACACTATAAGGATGGGAGCAAGTGGATGAATTTCTTTTCATTTCTCTTTTGTAGCTAAAGGGCAGAGGAGCTCATAATCTCAGAAATCAGCAAAGGTCGTGTTTACCAAAAAAGAAACCCAACTCTACTCCACTAGGCAAAACTTCTTCCTCGGTGGGAAACAGCCGATCTTCCTGTCCTGAGGAGGGCCAGAAAACATTGATAATGTCTAGCTAGGCCAGAACTTGGGAAGAGCAGAGTGCTTCCCTTTCTGTGGGGATGCCCTCTCCTTTTCTAGGCTTTGCTTAGAGTTCTGCACTCCTGCACATTAAAGTTGTCTCGCGCAGGATGGAGCTGGCGAGGAGGTACAGCACCCAGGGCACCAGCTTCTGAGATCTGTACCCAGGGATGGGAAGGAAAGAAGACAGCCCACTTACCTCAGAGGGCTTGAGCACATGTGCTTCTGTGAAAAGTTTCACTCACAACTATTTCCAGTATCACCAGGCTACGGGCATGGCCTCCTGTGATACCACAAGCAGTCTGCAGATACTGTTCACAGTGCAAATCCCCCTCCCTGCTGGCTTTGCTGGATGTGCACCAGTGTACAATCAGCAACAGTTCTTGTTTGAAGTCGCCCCTGGCTTTGCCAGAGGACCAGAGGGGCTTGGGGTCATCCTGGGTGACAGTTGTTTTAGTAAATCCATTTTTAAAGAAGGACTTGTTTTTACTTTTTTCTAAATGTCTCAGACTACTGACTTGTTCTATAAATAGATTATTTTTCTTTGATTTTTTTATACTTACCACTGTTAACCAGCAGCACAGACAGAGGTTCACAAAGCAAAAACCTGCCCGTGGGCTTGGGTTTTTTTACTCCATTCCTTCCTTGTAGTACAAGGAATTAGCAGTTACCTTCCCCATTCTAGCTTGACCAGCTGCCTGTGTTTAAATAGGTAAATACATTTCATGTGCTACCTTTGTGTTTGGGTTTGTTCCTATTAGTGGGGCATCTGGGCCTTGAGTCCAGTGGATGCTGGCTTTGTGTATGTGAATGTCTGAAGTCAGCCACTGAGCTGTCTCCCCCCTCCACTCGCTCCCTATTGTGTTTCCATTCTTCTGCAGTTCTAGGAGTGTTGTAAGTAGTGTCCAGTCTTACTAGGAGCTGGATTGGGATTTAAAGAAATATTGACAAAAACAAAAGTGTGCTGTCTTGACTATTCTGTGTCCCTTCTCTTGTTCTCTAATATTTGGAAGTTTATTTATCTGGCAGAATTATCCATCCAAAAAAAAAAAATACTCAGCTCAGGTAGATGGAGCTTTATTGCTTTCTTTTCTTTGTGCCTGCTACCTGAGAAGAGGAAGATGTGCAAAAGAAAAATAAGATGGAGGGCAGAAGATACGGGGTCTTGGGGGCTTTAAGTGCAAATTGGGCACAGACTTTTAATTCCCGCTCCTTAAAGACTAAAATGGTGTTAAAAGCAAAAGCAAGCTCTGGTAAAGCATGTGGCTGAACGGGCACCCTAGCAAACTTAAGAGTATTATTTGTTTACTTATTTATGAAGGAGTCTATGCTATAGCTAGACATACCCTCTTTTTGCCTCCAGTTAAATTTTTTTCTTCTCAATGTACACTTAGTTTTGGTAAACTGGTTTAAACAGTTGTTACTTTCCTTCAAGCTTTAACTGATGGTACTACATAAATGTTTCCCTATATGGAGTGGATAGACTATCTGTCACAGATGTTTAATCGTTCCAGAAGTAGACTAGTACAAGATTTCTTAAGGAATCCCAGTGTTCTGTATTCTTTCCTGACTCCTAGAATCCGTGACACAACAGGGAAAATATGGTTAGCATATCCTGTTAGCCACTGAGCATATCCTCTTAACCATTCCTGCATTCTCTGTCGCGATAAAGTCGTTGTTATGTGTAATCACCATCAACTGGAAAAGAGATCTTTGAGTAAATCTGCATTGCATGTTCCTGTTTCTCTGCGTAGAAGGTGTGGTGGAGAATGTTAACAGTAGCACCGGTTACAACAAGATGGAAACAAACAGCTGTATGATGCAACAGTCCTCATTCTGCTTGTAACAAGCACAGAAAGGAGTAAACAACAGAAAGAAATGTGCGAATCATGTGCAAAAGTCACATTTTTAGTAGCTGTTTTTCGTATAGCCTTTTCATAGAGCCTCTGTTTCACTGTTGAAAGGAGGTTGCCACACTTTTTCTTGTTACAGGTGTCTCGTCTGATTTTGGATAAGGTGTTCATAAACTGAAGACCATTATTAGCTTCACATCTTATTGTTTTAAGCTTGTTTTTTAAGAGCATAATTCCTATCAAAGGATTGCTGATAGTATGAACTTATGAATAAATGTTAACTTTTGGAAAAATCTGTAGATATGTAGTTAGTGGTTGAAAAACCTAAAGCTACAGCTGTGGTATTGTCTCCAGATCTTAGGGGTTTGAATTTTTATAAAAACATATGTAAAGAAGCAACCCGAACTTGAGCTAAGGTAGTAATGTTCTTACAGGTCTACTACTGCTGTAGAAAAAAATCTCTCATGCTTTGGGGACAAAATCTCAGTATATAAAAAACATTAGCTCGTGTGTATATAGAAAGGTACCTCTTAATGCCTGCAAAGGCTACTAGCCACTGTTTATGTTGTTTTTTTCCATGTGTCTGACACATAAGGTCAAAGAAATCATCTGAGCTGTTGTGAGGGGCTGAAAGTGGCCAGGACTTGAGTTGTGTGTCTTATACAAACTGTGTGGTTTCAAGCTTTCTTTGTAAAACCCAGAGCCTAGAATTTGGCAGCTTTACTTGCAGAGAGAGAAATGTCACTCCTGACCTTCGGTACCATTGCTTTTAGGATTTATTGGTTTGACAGATCATCTGCAGCTGAATGCTTGTGTAGCCTGGACTATTTGATAATGAGGGCTTAAGGTAATATTGATGATATTATGGAAATTATCTTGAGGGATTGGAATACAGTCACACAGCACAAGATAACAGACAGTTGTCTGTTACATTAGCCACACTGTGAAGCTTGCATTGATCTTTTCAGTTTTTAGAACCATAGAGTAAATTTAGGTTGGAGGGTACTTCTGGAGGTCATATGGGTCAACCTCCTGACTAGAGCAGTGCTGACATTGAAAGGGGGTGAAGTTTTTCAGGGCTGTGTCCAATAAAATTTTGAGTATTTCCAGAAATGAGCATTTAACAACCTCTGACTTCCTGTTTGGTTTTGTAGTATCTTCAGTGCAGACTTTTATCTAATGTACAGAGCCTCCCTTGCTGTAGCTTGCCTGTTGCCACTTAAAGAGTGTGGCTCCGTATTTTCTGCAACCATCCATTAGGTAGGTGAAGGCTGCAGGTCCTGCAGCCTTAATTTCCAAGCTGAACAAACCCAGCTCAGCTGCCTTGAGCCATGTCATGAGCTGCAGCCTTCTAACAGACTTGGTGGTCCTCAGCTGGACTTCCTTCAGGTTGGTCGTGTTTGATTTTGTAATGAGGAGCCCCAGACTGGATAATCGTATTCCAGGTGCATCTTAC
Source organism: Manacus vitellinus (assembly GCF_001715985.3). Taxonomy (NCBI): domain Eukaryota; kingdom Metazoa; phylum Chordata; class Aves; order Passeriformes; family Pipridae; genus Manacus; species Manacus vitellinus. The sequence goes on from NW_021940682.1 coordinate 6,656,119, forward strand.
AAGTGTTGAATACGTGGGGAAAATAACTTCCTTGAACTTGCTGCCTGTGCTTTTACTGTGCAGGCTGGTACAGTGCTGGCCTTTATAGCTGCAAGTACTGCTGACTGCTATTCATTGTGGCCACTGTTAGCCCCAGGTCTCTTGGTTTCTTATTTCTTATGTGCAGGGCTAATGGACTTAACAAACTTTCCATCAGCACATCACTCCAGCCAGTCAAGATCCAGTTGAATGGGAGTTCTCTCCTCCCATGTTTTGGGGTGTCCTGCTCCTGTCCTCCACTAGCATTGTTTCGTGTCATCTGCAAACATGAGCATGCTCTATCCCACCACACAGGCGAGTAAGACATAAACCAGTAGTCTCCAGTACCAGCTCCTGAGGTACTGCACGTGGAGCTGGCCACCTCCTAGATTTCAAATTGTTGACTACTGAAGTCTGAGCACAGAAGTCCACCCCATTTTCCACCCCCATTGTATGTTGTCCATCCATTCCACAGGTATGTTTTTGCGGTAAGTCTGGGTAAATGCCCACTGCTTTCCCCTTGTCCTTATGGTTCATCACAGAAGACACCCAGACTGGGCTAGGGTTATAGTGATGACTGTTACCAGTCTCCTTAACCCTCGTGGGACTGGACTTGGCTTTGAGGAGGATTCCATAATCTTTCTCCCCTTCATTGAATGGGCACAATGTACAGAAGTGTTCATCACAATCCATCAGTAAAAATGATCTTCCATACAGATGTTTTCCTAGGCTTCATTCATCATCGTGGCATATCAAATTTGGAGAAAAAAACTACAGCCTATCTGAACTGCAGTTCTTAAGATGCATGGAAAACTAAGTGGCAGAACCAGAGGTTTCTCAGTGGGCTGCTCATACCTAACTCCATGTGGGCCAGTGAGAAGGTATGTCAGTCCCTTACATGTAGATACACGTTCAAGCTGCTCAGGTCGAAGTCTCTCAGTGTTACTGATGCGTGGTCCTTTTGTACACAGTTTTTTGCACTGGAAGAAAGACAGAATACAAGGATCATGAACAGGGGCGTGTCATCTCGGAGAAACAACACAGTCTGCAGCCTTCATTCAACAGTAGTGTGTGTACTAGGCAGGTGTCTGAGGAGAGCTATCACTTTCATTTTTCTGTTCTAATAACAGTTATTAGAGTAAACACAACACAGAGTTGTAGCAAAACAAAGCAAGAAGTAATCAGATATTCACTAGTTGCCTATCAGACATGTCTTGCTGTCATCCTAGGTACATTTTGCATACCTTTAAAAATAATGGCTGATTGAGGGAGCCACTGTACAATAGCAGTCATTTTGTGTGTTGGAAATGGAAGGTTTTAAAAGGGTGGGAAAAGTTTCTTACAATCATTCCTGAAATAACTTCTCGAAACCCCTCTAAGATGTTGAGAACTGGTCTGCTAAAAGCAGGATTTGAGCCTTACTCTGGTTAGATGAAAATGAAAAGCAGAGAACTTCACATCCTCTCCAGCTGTGGTCACTGAGTATGTGTTTGGTCAGCCTGCCTGAACCAAACAGGAACTCTGCTTGGAGCACCAAGGCAGTGGGGAGGTGCTATAAATCCAGCCCTTATTGGAATTCTAGCCATGCTGGCTTTGGGAGGGTGATAAATGCGTAGGACAGCTGGAAACTGCACAGCAAGACATTGAGAGCATCGAGCCTTATGTAACGAGATGGCTCAGTACAAATTGAGTGTGAAGTTTCAAGGTAAAGGAAATGAAAGCAGCAAGGGTTTATTGAAGAGCAGAGATACCTGTAAAGAGACATGCACTGAATGCCTTTGAAACAAAAGCCCTGCTGCAGCGAATAGTTGTAATCCTAGGTGGGGCATTGTGTCTTAATTGGAGGCTTTCCAGAGGTCAATTTTTGGCAGTCTGCACCACACCTCCCCTCAGAAGTCATTTAAAGACAAGTGCCAGAGGGAACTGCTATGGGTGTTAATACCCGAGGAGAGCAACCACCTCTGAACACACAGGTCCTGAGATGATGGCTGATGTCTCTAGCCAGCCTGGCATCTCTTTTTAATGGATGGGTGATGTGCCAGCTGATCGAGCTGCTGCATCCTTTTCCAGGTTGATGCAGTCTGTGCTCAGCCTTGCAGCAGCTCAGCTCACCCCCAGGGCAGTGGGCACACTTGTTGCTCCCCAGAGAAATGAGGTGTTTGCAACTGCTGTTCTGTGATAGCAGTGGGGCCCGCGTAAATCTGTACTATGAATTTGAGAAACAGCTCAGGTAAACACATTCTGTTTACTTCTGTCAGCTAATGATTTAACTTTTCGTTTATACAGCTGGAAATTTAGTTAGCCAGGTCTTGTGTGTGTCGCTGCAATGGCATTATCAGAGCAAAATACTGTAAAGATCAAAATCTAGACATTACCAGTGCATTGATAGTGTTGCATCCCATTATTTTCTTTCTGGACAGTCTCTCGAGCAGGAGAGAGGCAGGAGTTGGATGCTTTAGCTTTTCCTAGGAACAGTCTTGGGAGAGACAATCGCTGCACACCAGTGTCTGAGAACACCTGGTGAAGAAGTGGGATCACCTGGTAGCAACCCTGCCTAATGCTGATGAACCAACCCCCAGGTGAGTGTGTGGTGCTTCAGCTTTTCACCTGTTGCTGGAAGGAGGTGATCTGCTGGTGCAGCTGCAAGCCATTATCCAGGTTTGTATCCATACTGGTAAGGTTTGAAAACAGCTGGGGTTGCTTGCTTTCTGGGCCTCACCATATGTCATGGCACTGGTTTCCCCCGGCTTCTGGTATGAATGTACTTGGAGTGGTCAAACCCCAGGATTTAGGGGTGTTAGACAGTACACAAAGCTGAACAAATAAATAATGGAAGAGTACACAGCAACAGAAAAGCTGTCCAAAACTTAGAGGTTGGGTTTTTTCTTGCTAAGGCAATTCTAGGAAGCTGATGGGTCAGATTCCTGTTTGGAACAAAAAGTGGATGTGATTTTGTGTAACTCCCATTTACAAAGTGTGCAGGGACTGGTGTTGCACAAAGCAACACCTGAGATTTCTGCAAAAAGGAACTTGTTTTGCTTTGTCCTTAAAAGCAGCTGTTCTATGTCCCTGTTTCTCTCTCAGCTCTGGTGATCTCAAAGAAACACAGTTGTTTCCTGTGCTGTTTGCTTTCATCCCTCAGGGCCCTCCTGTTACACCTTGGGCAATCCCTGCTCTCGGGGAAGTGTGGCCAAAGGAAATCAGGACAAATTCTGCTTGCAGACTCCTTTTTGCTCTTCTGAAACTACTTTCCCTTCCCAGCAGTGGAGGCCTTGCCTCCCACCCCTCTAGGGCTGCCTGACTACTTCCAGAGGAGCTGTGAGACTGCAAACTGCAGGAAGCATGGAGCTGCCATTCCCTACCTCCAGCATGGAGCATCCTCTATGCAAGTTGGCACTTTGATGCTGTCCTCAGCCCTGGCTCATCCCACAGCTTCTCCACCAGCCGGTTGCTGGAAGCAGAGAGGCTCTGCGGCTCAGCCATCCAGGCAGCCCTGGGCTGAGTGTGGGAATGGTGCTGAGGGCATGTGCATCTTCAGACTACTTTTGACAGTCTGTGAGCTGTTGCCTGTGTGGCCCCAGTCAATGGGCTCTGTGGGGTATTGCTTGGGTTCCTCGCTGTGGCTGCACGGACCAAGTTTGGTCTTACCTTTCCAGCAAGTTCCTCCCTCCTGAAGTCTCATTAGCCTCCATCTTTCCTCCACAGTGAGCCAAGTGTCCATGCCCATTGGCATCATTAGGACCAGATTTGGACAGCAGTGAAAAAGGGCTGCTTCCTGGTTTACTCTGGTGTAAATCCACGGGTTCTGTTCTAGCAGTAGGGTGTGTACTGGTACTGCTACACAGTTCCAACCTTGTGGTAAGAAACTTTTAGGGTAAACAAGGATATCAAAGGCTGTTCTCCTTTTTCCCCTAGATCCCAGTTATGGTGAATACCAAGATTAAAGGTTTCATTGGCTCCATGTTTTTCATTATTTCCCCAATCTGAACATACCACCATGTCTTCCCCCCTCCCACCCCCACCTGATCACTACGAAACCTTCAGATCTGAGCTGCGAGAAACTTAATGAAACCACATTCATTAATGAAACCACATTCCCAGCACTTGTCAGATGATTGGCAAGCAGTTCCTGACCCTCTGCCTTAGCTTGCAGGGGCCAGGAATGAAGTGTCTTTCTCAAAAAGAGCAGTGGTGCTCTGTCTGGCTAAAGGAAAGTAGTAAATTAGTGTTCATGGTGGAAATACCTTGTGTTTGGGTGTATTTCTCCCTCTGACCTCTTGGTCAGGTCGGCCCCCGTGTGTTTTATTTCAGGTGAGCATCAGTGTTTGAATTCATGGTGGCAAAAGGGTAATGTGGCTTGGAATATGATATTCAAAAATGACAAAGAGTGAAGCACATGAGCAGCCCTTTTGTTCCCTCTGGAGAAGGCTGGTCTCAAGCAGTGCCAAGAGGCTACCTTCTCCATTTAGCATGTGTGTGGTGGGTTGACTGGACTAGACCCGATGCACATGTAGTTTTGCTAAAACCTCTGTGCCTAGTGCCTGGGCACCAAGCCCCTGATCCACTGCCACTCCTCCTCTTGGCTGGAAGGGTTAGCTTTCTTCAGACATCAGCTTCATCTAATTTGAAGCTTAGCTTTTTCATCTCCGGCGCTCATCAACAGAAAAATAAGATTGCTTTAAGTTATCAAAACTCACAAATTACTTTTTTTCTTTCCTTTTCTTTTTGGACAGAAAATATCTTAAGCCTGAGAAAGAGAGATTTCGTGCCATATGTTGCAACTGACTACCAGAACAGGAATGACCTGTAGACAGAAGATCAGCCTTGGTGTGAAGGCTTGTGATTCTTGCTTCAGGCAGAATTCCATCCACCAGGGAAGCTAAAAGCTCTAGGTCTGGCTAATGTTATGTCTCAAAGCCCCACTAGGCAGTGAGCCAGTTCAGCGGGTGAGTGATGGGGAGTGCATCTCCAGTGTGTGAGCTCCTTTTTTCTCTGTCTGCAGAGGTTACTCTAAGCTCTGAGTATCTGGCTACACTACCTTGCAGGGACCTCAGCAGGGCAGTCCAGGGGAAGAGTAGAGAAGACTAAGTCCCTCTGCTTCCTCCTGCCCTGCCTTGGGCTGCTGGTGACCAGAGGAGCAAAGCAAGAGACACAAACTGCTTCTGATGAGCAGTGACCAGGAGCTGGTACAGAGCCTTGCAGGGGGGCTTGTGACCAGGCAGCATTTCAGGGTTGTGCTCTGGACTCCCTGGTGATGCTTCTCCAAGCCCAGCGTCCCTGGGTGCTACAGTGGCCCAGGAGCTCAGCCAGGCACTCCTTGTGCTGACATGAGGGCTGCCTGGGATGTTTTTAAGAGAAACACTGCAGGGGCTTTCTAAAATCTGATGTAATTCTAATTTTTGGAAGTGGGAAAAACTGAACCCGTGTTTTATTTCTTACTGACGGTTTTTGAAATGCCCAAGTTTTCACTTTGTCAACTCTTGCATAGAAAACTTTCTTTTTGAGAAACTTTTAAAAACCTTCTCTCGTTCTGTCCATTGGTGACTAGCTGATTATTGGATTTTCTCCCAGAATGGAAACTTGGCTGTTACCAGCCCAGTACTCCTGAATGAAAAAGATTTTTTTTGTTTGTTTGGGTGGGGGTTTTTTAGTTTTGTTTTTTTGGGTATTTTTTGTTAGAGCATTTAAATAAGTATGAAGAGATGCCCTGAGAACACTGCCCAAACCTTGCTTGCTTAAAACCAGATTATGGGTTTTCTGGGGAGGAATCAGTTAAGCGGGTACAACCCAGTCTCACCTCTGAGAAAAGTTTTCCCTATTTCCTGCCAGAACATCCCCCTTGCAGGCAGACAGGGTGCAGGGGCATGCAAATCTCAGCCCTATCAATGGTTTTGATGCCATTCTTTCTGCAGACAGTCGGTTACAGACTTAGACCTTCACCTCAGAGGAGTAGGATGTGCAGAACATAAGGAAAGACCATCATCCCAATGGTCCCAATATACATCTCCTTCTCTACCACCCGATTTACCCTGTACCTAATCAATCTGCTGATCCTATGCTTTTCACTTCTGGGCCACTTAAACAACACTCCTATCGTTACTAGCCTTGACTTATGATTTCCTTTGGCATATGGTTCTTGATATGAAAATGTACTCCAACTGGTTCCTTGGCTGCAACAATGAACTGGTGAGTTTTAATTTCTTGATGCAGCTATCAATTTTCACATCAGGAGGTCCATGACTAGATTTTAGAAGGGCAGTGTCTCCTGCCCTGTCCCTAAAATGTGCTCAGGTTCTGTTGCCACAGTTAATCTGCCAGGGTTTGTTCAGGTTGCCCAGTTGCTGGCAAACTGGAACCAGGGAAGAGCCCTGAGGAACTGGAGTTACCTGATGGAATTGAAGGGAAAGTAGAAGGAGATGCTAAAAAAGATGGAAGTCTCCTGGCCCTGGAGCCTTTGCTTGCTGCTCAGCTCTTGTTTTTTTATACTGTATTTTATTATATTATAAGCATATACATAGGTATCTATACATGTGTGTTTATAACTGCATAACCTTGCAGTGCTTTTATTTTGGACCATAAATGAAATGAGAATACTTTTGAATCCTGAGCAGAAAAAACACTGTTCCCTGCTCAATTGTGCAAGGGGCCAGAGTGTTTAACAGAGATGAGGTACTAGGGAGAAGTCAAAGCAGAGGCGAGATGTGAAGTGGATCTGCCTGCCTGGGCACTCCTGCTGTGCTTGTGCATGCCATACAAATATCTGTGTGTTCCTGCTTTTGTGTCCCTGACAGGCAAGTGCACACCCAGAGAGCACTGCTGTTTTCATCCTGGTCTGGAGGGAAACCACTGGCACTGGACATAGCTGAGATAGTGGTGACAGGAATCTGCAGCTCTGATTCTGCTGGGAATTCATGTTACAGCCAAAGCAGGTCCAGGAGCACCGTTCTTTTGGTCTCGACTTACCTCCTCCTGTGCTCTACAGCTTTTGATCAGAGGTGCCTGGAGAGGGACTCACCAGCACCCTGTCAGCCTACACAACTGACCCACAGCTGCTGCCTGCAGAGGAGCAGAGGGTATGGCAGTGCTATCTGCAGGAGAGGGTTCTCCAGTGTGCCATCCCACATTCAGACTGGTCCCTGAGCTCTGGCTCGTGCAAGAGTGTCACCTGTTTATCTCCAGTGTGCAGAGCATGGTGTCCACAGACAGACGTATCTTGTACCACAAACCTGGGCACAAAAGTGAGGCCTCTGCTCCTCTGCAAGCATCTGGGGAGGACAGGAGTTTTCTCACCTCAGGATTCTGGTCTTCCAAGTCATTATTTGGAAGCAGTTATTCACTAGGGAAGCTGTGTCTGATTGAGGCTGTCCAAATGGCTGCAGCAGGATCTTCTGTCATGTGGGAACTGCAGGCTCTGCAATGGCTTTTGGTTTCTGCCACTGTAGTTTCAAAATATATGTGCCTTTCTGGGAGAGAGCTTAGTGGCTCAGGCAGGAGTCACTCCTTTGTGCTTACTTTGGCTTCTTTCTCCGCTGAGCAGTCTCCAGGTTCCTGTAATGTGCCAGCCAGTATCAGCCTCTATTTATCTCCTTTCTGTGCATATTTGTGACAAATTTGCTTGCTACAGCCACGGTCGCTTAAGCTGAATAACATTTTCAGGCTGAGCAGGCCAGTAGCAGGGTGGTTATCAGATAGAGGAAATGCATCGTATTTGCTCTGGCCTTTGGTTCCCAGATAATATAACGGCAAATTGTGTTCCTGGAAGCTGGGAGGTGGCTTGCAAGATTACATGGCCTCAAAACACATGAAGGCAGTTTGTCACATGTGACAGAGGAGTGGAGGGGGAGGTGGAAGTGGGGAGCACAGTTGATCTCAGTGCTCGGCAAAGGCCAGATGTGGCTGGTGGCTTTTTCACATTGGGAGTGAGAAGCAGCAGCAGTTGTTCCCAGGCCACTCTCCTAAATGGAGTTTGGTGGGTTTGGAACATAATTCACTGGAGAGTAGCTGCTACTTGAAGAGCAGTAAGAGATTGTGCTTGTCTCCTATTAAACATTTCCCTTTCTTCTTTCCCTGTCATCATTCATATAAGTGGGTGCCTTTTGAAACCCTCCTCCTTTTAGGTTTGAACTGCCTCTCCAGGTGGCTGGAGGTGGCTTGGTGCACTGGAGGAGAGAAATCTAATTAAGTCATCCTCTGCTAAGCTGGACATAGACATGAAGCAAGACCAGACCTGGAAGTAGGTTTTGTGGTTCCTACCACAGCACGCAGGGCCAGCGCTCCTGTGTGTGAACTGTGCACAGTGGGGTGAGTTGGGGCCAGTTCTTATGCACGTCTGACTCAGAGAATGTCAAAGTGCCTTATTATCTCCAGAGGAAGTTTGTTCCAGCTTTGTGTTGTTCAGGCTGTAAGCACTTCCCCAGGAGCGCAGCCTCAGCTGCTGGTGGAAGATTGGGATCAAGCTGAACCCAGAAATCTTGGCAAATGTTGTAAGATAAAGAGAGAGATATAAGAAAAATGCAACATAAATGAACAGCCTTTAGGATCAGGATTTTCCAGCCCTGGTCCTGCCTGAGGTGTGAGGCACGCTAACAGTGACACCCCTGGCCCAGTGCTCTGGCTCTTCTCCAAAAGTGGGTACTGGGGAGAAGTGGCTAAGCCAGCTGTGCCCCACTCATGCCCCATGTACCAGCATTGTGCTGCTCTGTCCCCTTGGCAGCCTGCCTGGACCTGGAGGCTGCTTCAGGACCTACTCCAGGAGGCATCACTCCAGCATGGGCTGTCCCAATAAACAGTGGGTGATGGCCTGCCTTCCTGGGATGGGACTGGGAGGAGTGTGGCTGCTCTGGCTGGTGCCATCAGCAACCCTGTGCTCTGAGGGGGTTACTGAATAGGCAGCCTCTCATTTCACACCTCTTTCAGGGGAGGCCACCCATAGAATAACCCCCCTGTGCCTTCCTGGGGGGTGGCATGAGAACAATGCATGTGGGACAGGCGCAGCATCGGGGCTGCCACTTGCCAGCACTTGTAGCGCTGGGAGGAAGGTGCTCTGCAGCCTCCCAGAGAGGTTCAGCTTGCACAGTTCCAGGTGAGACACACTGCAACAAAACCTCTTCCCTGGTGTTCTCCTTATTCATATAAATATTTGTGTGTGTATCTATCCAAATATTTTTAAATGGCATTACCTTGGTAGATCTGTGGTTGAAGTTGTTTTCCTGTTAATACAGAGTGCATGTTATCTAGGCTTGTTCCTTTTTTATTTTTTTTGTAGATTCACCTTCTTCTATTTCTCTTATCTCTTTGAAAATCTGTTTTGTAAGGCCTTGTTTCTGCCTGTCCCCATTCTTCCACTTGCCTTAGATATGGTTATAGACTCAAAATCTTAGACACTGAGATTTCATCCTTCATTTTTTTCCCTTTAGATTTTTTTATTGCCTCTGATGGGTTATTTAAAGTCCCTCTCAGATTCTTTACCTTCTGCTATATCAAAAATATGTATTGAAAACATCTTTTTTTTTCTGGAGTCGTAACTGATTCTTTGTGGTATTTGTTGGTTCTTTTCTCTTTCTACCTTTTTTTTTTTCATCTCTCAAGTAACATCTCCCAAACCCACATAGACTTCTCCTTATTTTACTCCAGAAGATGTGTAAAGTGATGTTTTACTTTTAAAATGCTTTCCTCAGGATTTTCCAGCTTACTTTTGCACTTGTAGATTTAATATTTCCCCTCGCTGCTTATGTTTACACTGAACATTTGTTTTCATTTTCAAGTTATTGTTGTGTTCAGTGCAGTCTTATCTCACTGGGTGGAAGCCAAATAGTTTGTAATTAATTGCACATTTTCCTATAATAGTCTATTAGTTCCTGCCAATTAGCTTGTCTCCTTGTTGATAAGATTATTGCTATCTGTATGCTGTAGTAATTCTGCTTACCCAGGGATATTCATGCAGTGATGCTGTTGAGCACAATAGTTTTGAGAATCTCTAGAAATGTTTCCTTAATTAATCTCCTCTCTCCTTACACCAATCTGTTGCACAAGGCAAGATATTATTTGGTTTTGCTGTTGTTTTCAATCCCTACATTCTTACCATAACTATTTAACAGCTACACTATTCACTGTGAGATGGTTTCTGCACAGGGTTGTTCTCCATTTCTCACTGTACCGTGTAATTCCTCCTCTGGAATATCTTCCCTGGTTTTCAAGAATCACCGATTTGAGGACTGGAGCTGGTTTAGTTGGACCATCCTGTTTAATCGCTGCAGAAGAGGAGCAGATCTGTGTGAACTTGCTTGGTTCCTTTCCAGATGATATTCTGTGGTAATGGCCACAGGTCTAATGTTTAATTAATTATGCACAGTGGGAGGAAAAAGTATTTAATTTTGCTTTAAATCTGAGCTTTTCATTGAATGCCATTAATTGTTATGCTGTAGTGAACAATATATTCATCTTCTCTGTCCTTTCCTTTTTCCTAGACCTCTGTTGTCATCCTGTTTTCATCCAAGGCATCTGTTCCCAAAATGAGGAGTCACTGCATATTTGATCACTCCTTGGTTGAATTCAGTCCTTATGTCTGCCTGTCCCTCTTCCATTTCCCTGTTTTTCCTGTGGGAATTCTGGTGCTTTGTGGTTACACCATAGATTAATGTGGTGACACCACAGTGTTTGCTGGTTCATTCCTGTTCTCCTACTGCCTTCCCAGACTGCCTGTACACAGCTCAGGTTTTGCTGCTGCTTTACGCACTTGATGCAAGGACACTGAACCCAAAAGCGTTATTTTTTTTGCCCCCTATTCTATCTTGCCTCAGATATTTATCGATAGATATAATAAAAATATTTTAAAACCTTGACCCACATGCATCCTCAGACCATCACAGCTGTAACACATCTACTATGAACAATGTCCTGTTCTGTTTGCCTCTTTTATGGCCTCTAAGCATGGAGCTAATGTCATCAGATTACCTGCTGTAATCCCAACATAGCTCATTTTGCAGCCCAGTGCTGGGTTTGCACAACTGGGGCAGGTTGTCTCCCTGCTGTGTGATGTTTTCATCTGCTGCCTGATTGCCCATTCCCACTGCAGCTTCTGGAGCGATGGGGCAGCACTGCTCCCGGGAAAGACCAGTGGCAGAGATCCCTGCGCGAGAGGGGAGAGAGTTTGCAACCTGCCAAGTTTCTGAATGAGGCTGTTTTGGGCCCTTAGTAAGAAGCAGCAGAGAGTTTAGTTGAGTTTATTTCCAGCTTTGCTGCCTGCCACTGCTCCTGGCCACAGCACAGCCCTGGAAATTGCCGGTCGGGCTGTGGTGCTGGACCTTGCCCTGTGCCCGTGACCTCCCTGCCAAGGAAAGACCCCGTGATGGGAATTCACCGTGAATTTGTGTTTCATCTCTTACCTCTTCCCAGCAGGTCTCGGGGCTTGCACTCCCTCAGACAGTGCTGTTGAGGCACCTGTGTGTGGTGGTCTCCCCTCTCTCCAGGGACGGTGCTGGGCTGAGAAGGCGATGGAGAGCGGGAGCCCAGCGGTCCCGGCCCGGGAAGGGAGCGCTCCGACGGAGGCGGCGTGAGCCCTTCTCACAGGCGGGGGGAACGAGCCCCTTTGCACTGGCCATGAAATCAGTCATGTGTAGGTTTTTGTCCAGCCCTGGGGGGTGGGGGGAAGGAATGTGGGTTGGGCGAAGTCTAGGATTACACCACCGCTGAATTTTTTCTTTCCAACACTTTAAATAGCCAGCACCTTTCGGTCCTGCCCTCGCCTCTCCCGTCGGCTCTCGCCCCGACAGCGCCGTCCGCAAGGTAACACCTCTGCCCCCGCTTCCTTCTGCCCTGATCCCCCTGCGCCCCGCACCCTCCCGGGGCTGCCGTGGAGGAGAGGTCACGGAGCATTTTCTGCCTGTTTAATAATTTTCTAGCGTGGAGGGGTCCTCCCAGCCCTTCCTTTCGGCCGCTGTCAAACGCTTGCCAGTGTTTCTTGCTCCTCTTCATGTCCCCAAGTGTTTTATAGGGGACTATGCAGACAGAGGGGAGAGGCTGTAAGTGCTGCTTTGCCCTTTTTTAATTCTCCCCGGATGGGGGAGAGTGTCATTTGCTGCCAGTGCCTTTTCCTGCTCTCCTGGCGAGGGAGTTGCAGGCAGGGATGAATGGCAGCATAAGGCTGGGGCTGGGGGAGCTGCCTTTGCAGGGCAGGAGCAGGCTCGAGGGCTGGCACTGTGTGGAGGAAGGTGCCCTCCTTGGCACAAGGTCCTCAGCAATCCCAGCTTTGACAACTGGGCAGGGGTAAGGAACAACAACCCTCACCCTTTGTCCCGTGGGACTTGGTGGCCAGCGGGGCATCCTGCCCGGGAGGAACAGGCTGAAAGACCTCCTGATCCTACTAAATGGCTGCAGCAGAGTTGGTGCCACCTGTGCTGCCCATACCTGTGACCTGAGGCACCAGCTGTGCATCAACAGTCACATAGGCTGTGCCCTGGCTTTCTTGGGAGGACAGGTGTCCTCTTGGAGGTTTTTGGGGGAAGGTGGGACAGTGGGAGTGGTGCCCACCTACTCTCTGCTGATCTTCTCTCAGCACAGATCTATTTAGAGATGGTGCCAAAGCTTCCTGAGAGCAGTACTGTGGGGAGCCTTGGCAGGCAAAGGGCAGATGTTTGGAAGAGCAGATCCTGGGAAAGGTGAGATCCCAGGTGGTCATGACTTTTGCACCCTTTCTCTTCCTGCTATTAGAAGGATAGCACCATTCTGAAAACTGCCTTTTCACTCAGCCTCGTAGATTGTCAGCAACAGTTGCTACCACCGAAAAGAGAAACTTGTTTCTCTTATTTCAGTTCGTCCTCTTCCTGTGTCTGAGACTTCTGTGTGTTTTGTGGCTTTCATTGCATGGTCTGTCAAACTAGGCCTTGGTAAGCAGCAACAGGAGAGAAGATAAACCCTTATAAAATACCTTGTCAAGTATTTTATCCTGCTGTCGTCCCCCTCCAGCCCTAAGTCTGTTCCCTGTTCTTGCTATGGTGGAAGCTTCACCCTGGCTGAGCTGCTGGGTCCTTAGTGTGCTTATAGGATGGGGTTCCAGAAGCAGTAGTGTTTTGAGATGAGTCAATTTAAAATAAGGAAACTGATAGTGGCTTTTAAGAATTGGTTTTGGACTCAGTAGTGAAAGTGTACACATCCCCTTAGTGTCTTGTGCCAGCAGGAATCATGAGGAGCAAGAAAAGAACACTTTGACATGTGTTTGTGCATGTGTCCTCGCCCATCTCTTGCCTCCCACAGCCCAAATTTCTGCCTTATTGCATGGCTTGTGCTGAATGTAACAAAGGAAACTCCTTCTGTAGGTGGGATGGATTACACAGTCCCCGGTGCTGTCAGCAATGGTGAAATGGTGCCTGCACACCCTGGCATGGAAACGGAGAAGGAGGAAGAGGAGGAGGAGGAAGACCAGACCCTGGAGCGTGGACAATGGAACAACAAGCTGGAGTATGTCCTGTCTGTGGCTGGGGAGATTATTGGCTTGGGAAATGTCTGGCGCTTCCCCTACCTCTGCTACAAGAACGGTGGAGGTAAGTGCAGCCCTGGCTGTGACCGCCCTGAGGGGCACCTGGTCACCAGCATCTCTCCACAATCCCTCCTGCCTCTGTGACCTCTGTGTCTGACCCTGCCCAGTGCTGGCAGCAGCTTCTCAGCAATGCCCAAGTCACGAGTCTGAAGAGAGGGTGCCAACCTGCCAACATGGTGCCACCATCCCGACCCCCAGCGGGGGCTGTTTTGACCCAGTGGGACATGGATAACTGGGCAACAATGTTCCAGGGTCTCTGATGGCTGTAGCTGTGTTCTTCTGGGGTGTGTGGAGCTCTGGTCCTGCTGGTGAGGTGGGTGGCTATCTGCAGCGGGAGGTAGGAAGAGCAGGGAAGGGGCTTGGCTCTCTGAAACAGTGTGTCTCATCCCAGGCACTGCTTCCTTGAGGAGCACCAGACATCCTGTGCAAATCAGATGGTGGGTCCTGGTGGCAGACCAGGGAGTGCTGTGGGAGGCCATGGGGCACTGATGTCTTTGCTGGCTCTGTGAGGAGCTGCAGCATTTTCAGGAGGCTCTGGGGGATTCCAAGGAGCTCTTGGCCACAGGTCCTGGTTGTGTCTGTGGAGGGGTGACCCTGTGGTGCTAGAGCCAGGTGTCAGGGACAGGGGAGTGTGAAGGGGTTTTCCCCAACTTAGTTAAGAAATATTACATCCCTCCTGCATCCCAAGGCACCCTGTTGGCATCTGCCAGAGATGCAAGCGTGTCAGAGAGGGGACCCCTGTCTCTGATCCCCATGGCAGGGCTGTGAGGTGTGTGGATGGATGTGCCTGATGCACAGACATGGAGAGTGTTGCTGCTGGCACCAAAGTGCCAGCACACCAGTGCTGCTCAGGCTATGCTTGGCAGTGACCAGTGGCTGATCCCCCATGATGCTGGGCTATAGTGCAGCTTGGCAGTAGAGCTGGGATCACTTTGCAGGTGATCTGTGGGCTTTGACAGGTCTTTGTGCCTGTTTTTAGCTTGTGGTTGACTTTAAGGGAGAAAATTGTTTAAAAAACCAAAAACACTCTTTCTCAAATTTGGCTTGGTGAAATGTAGAGAGAGGGAGCTGCTCTCCCTGTCTGGTGATTAATTGCTAATTGGGCCCTCCGGAAGGGCAGGGGAGAGGGAAAATGGCACTTGGCTGGGAACTGGCGGGGACTGAGTGCTGGGGACTCGGGGCTGAAATCCCCTGGCTTGAGCTTGGGGTAGTCTCATGGGCCTCACTAAACTGCTTTCATCCCAGTGGCATAAAAGAGGATTAAATGCTGTTCAGCTACTTTCATGCCGTGCTTTGCTCAGTGCTTGTTTCTTTTCGCCAGGTGGTCAGGCAGTTTCTTTCCCTGTTGTAAAGTTTTCCTCATTTTCTTTTTCTATGGGAAATGTTTCTTGGCTGCTTGCTGAGCTGTGTCTTTTCTCACCGCTGCACCCCTCTTGGATACTATTCCATCAATGGGAGTGGGACCTGGAATCCTGTCCTGGCACCTTTTGCCCTGGGTGCCAGGGAGGAGCTCAGGGAGAGTTCTGTGGAAAGGGGAGGTGCTGTGTGTGGTTGGACAGCAGAGGCAAGACACAAAGGGATTTCTCAGCCTTTTTTCTTGGAGAAATGGACCTGAAGCAAAGCCATGTAGAGCAGCAGAGGCCATGGGGAGTTTGAAGTCTCAGGCAGATTTTTCATCTCCAGTCCCCTTTCCATGAGATTAGAGCAAGGATGGAGCACACGACTCTTGTGCAGAGAGGAGAGCGTTTCCTAAAAGTCTTCTTCGAGGGCAGAGCAGTGTGACAAGGCTGTGCAGGGCACAAGGCTCTCTCCTGCCTCACAGAACCCAGCCTATCCCAGACACTGCTGTGTCAAATCCCTTGTAATGCCTCAAGTTTAATTTTAAAAGCTGCCAGAGGTTTTGTCCTTTACTCCTTTGAGAAGGCTCGTCCAGGCATTTGCTTCTGTCATTCTTCGATAAAGGTGCAGGGCCTTTATTTAATTTCCAGCCCCAAGTCAATCATGGCCAGCCTACAGCTCTTGTACCAGCTCTGCCCTTTGTCTGCCCCGCTGGGTGACTCTTTCTCTCCACGCTGAACTGCGGGTAGACAGTGGGGATAACTGCTCTCAACTCTTGCTTTTCTTGCCTAAATATGAGCCTCTTCACAAAAAAGGTGTCTGCAAAATCTGAATTATGCAAAGAGCCAGTCACTTTTCCTCTCTTTAGGGATATTTTCACATAACAAAGAAAGAGGAGTCCCTTACATATTTAGGGCTCAGCACCTGACACCAAGGCCCTCCATAGCGGAGGAAAGACAAAGAAGAGGAAAAAATTGTTCTTTTTGCTCTTGTTTGCTCTTGCTTTCACCTCCTGTAGCGGGGTCAGGCCCTCCCTGGGCAGGCTGATTGGGAAATACCAGGGAAGCCTGTCTGGTGGTGTGGCTGCCAGCACCACATCCCCCACCAGTGCTCCCCAAACCCACCATTCCCAAGGCCCACCACTGCTGCCATCCCTGCACGTGGGGAGGGGGACATGGAGGACACGTGTGCCAGTGTTTCCCCTTTTGCTCTCAGCAGGGTTCAGCTGCAGGGAGGGTGGACAAGGCTGGACTAGAGAGATGTCAGCCCAGCACTGGGGGGCTGCTTGGGCATGCTGATGGCCCCCTGTCTGCAGCACAGCCCCCACTGTGTGCTGCCCTCCCTGTCACCCCCTCCTCAGAGTCACTGTGCAGGGTGGATCTGCTGGGCTCCTCTCCTCGACTTTTTCTCCTCTGCCAGCTAAATGAGATGGGGAGGGCACTGGGGTTGGTGCTGGGGCCATCCCACCCTGGTGTCCCCCCACCTGCAATGTGAGGGGAGTGGGGCAGAGCACAGACTTTAGCCCAAACCCGTCTCTGCAATTCCTTCCTTCTCTCCACCATATTCTGCATTATTTCACAGCCCACACATCAGGACCCTCCAGTTAGACTTCCAAAGCTTGAAACCTGAGATAACCAGAGGTGCTGAGGAAGGTGACAGGCCAGATTGCAGGCTGCAAATAAGGGAAACCTGGGCTGGAAAGCTCTACCTGCCACCTCAGAGACCTCTACCGGGATACCCTGGGTGCAGTTTAGTTAAATACAAACTTTTTTATGACAACAATCTCTCTTGGAAATAGGCCTGACTTTTATGATGATATGATTTCACGCAAGTTGGGAGTTAAGGGGATGGTGTTGAAACAACCATTTCCCCTTCCATTTGCCCTCATCAATTATTGGTAGAGGGATAGCATGTGGACAGATGCTACCTGGGGCTAGCAGGCTAGCAGGACTATTAAGATTGGAAAAGACCTATAAGATCATGGAGTCCAACTGTTAACTCTGCACCCCTTCAACTTCTGTTTGTCCACAGGGAGCTGCCAAGATGCCTTCCCTGTTTATTTTGCTCATGTATTCTTTTTGCAAGAACAGGAGGGCTGTGGGTCTGAACCCAGCTGGGACAAGTGGCAGGGTGGGAATCCTGGCCAGTCCCTAAAGCCCCCCTTCCCTCTTCCTGCCCCTGCATGCTAGCTAAGCTTCTTAGGGAAATCTCTTGGGTTTTGAGTCTACTTGTGCACCAGGGTTGTTATGGACTGTCCTGCAGGTTTGTCTCCTGTGCTCTGTGGGGTAAAGGCCATTGCTGCCTTTAACATGAACCTGGGGTAATCAAAAGCCTAATGCATTTTATCTCTCACTGCCCATTTCATGACAGGGCTTGAACAGGAAGGCAGCCCTAGCTGCTGGCATGGGGTACATACTTTCCTGCACTACTTGCTTTTTGTTTGCATGTCTGCTGCTTTTCTGTGAGCAAAGACTGAGCAAACCCACAGACTGGGTGAAGATGTCAGTCTCTCTGTGCTCCTCAGTGCCTTGGTGTTGTCATCCATGGGTTTGTCAGCTTATTCAGAATAATCAATGTGAAAGGAGTCACCAACTTGATTAAAAGTCTCAATGGCTTTACAACAGGGTGTTCTTCTGTACTTCCATGCTGCTATTGATAACTTACTTTTTACACAAAAATCAGGCCTAGAAGCTTTTCTTCCCTCTGGATCTTTTGTAAACATTGAACTTCTCATGCAATTGCATCATTCCAAGAGATGAAATGTGAGGAAAATCCCTTTTTCCTGACATCCCTTCCATGATCTTCCTGCACTCACAGCCCCCATCCCTTCCAGTCTGTCCTACCCAGGAGGAACCTGCCTGGTGACAGGTTAGAGACAGCCTGACCCCAGTTACCCCATGGGGCTTATTTTTCTATCTGCCATTTGAATCTGCCAGGTGCCTTCTTCATTCCCTACCTCATCTTCCTCTTCACCTGTGGGATCCCTGTCTTCTTCCTGGAGACAGCGCTGGGACAGTACACCAGTCAGGGAGGGGTGACGGCCTGGCGCAGGATCTGCCCCCTCTTTGAAGGTGAGTGGGGTGAGCCTGGGAGGGCATGGAGAGGTGGTGAGAGTCTTGGACCCTGGGAAGATGAGTGGTGATGTCTCTCCCCACAGCCTAGAGCATTACTCACCTCCACGCATACACTGCCCACCCCTATCCCCTATCCTGGGAGGGCCACCGGCTGCCCCCTTTCCAAAATCACCCTGGAAAAATTGATCACCTTTTCCAACAAACAGCTCCCATTGTTACATTGCATCCCAGGTTCCTTCTTCATGGCCACAGCTCTGGCCAGGAGCTTTGTGCCCAATCAAGGTTGTCCTCCAAGAGCTAAGTGGGGAAAACGCTTCTGGTGGTTATGAGGAACCTAAAACATTCTGCTGTTTTTTTCTAAGTCAATGCTATGTCATTTTCCTGAGTTTGCAGGTGGCTTAAAACCTTAGTGGTGAAAGGTGTCAGCTCTCTTAATAAATGGCTAGCAGTCAGATCCTCCATTTCTAGCACCATTTCAACACAGTCATCCAGCATCGAGCCACTTTCCATGATTTCTCTGAAAGTCTCAGTTGCTGATGGCTCTGGTGGCCGCCCCGCTGGCACTCATCCAGCAGCGTGCTCAAAATGCAGAGCAGCAGATGCTAACATTGGGTGAGCACCTCCTAAAGGGAATCCTGTTCCTCTCCTCTGGCATGTGGGTCACCTGCCTTTGGGACTCGCTTTCTGCAGGAATTGGCTACGCCTCACAGGTCATCGTCATACTGCTGAACTTCTACTACATCATTGTCCTGGCCTGGGCCTTGTTTTATCTCTTCAGTTCGTTCACCATCGACCTCCCCTGGGGAAGCTGTGACCATGAGTGGAACACAGGTGGGTGTGGAGCCCCCTCCCAGTCCTCCACCACATCCTGGTTGAGGGAAACCTGCTGCTGCCCACGGCCAAACCTCGGGAGAGTGTCTTGCCCCTGTGTAGTGGGACATAGGGGTGGAGGGTGCTGGGTTACTGCAGTGCTGCTGGCACTTTTGGGGAAGAGGCTCAGTTGTTCTGGGTCTTTGCTAGAGAGCACCGCTGCCCAGCCACTTGCAGCACCTATCCAGTGCAGTGCAGTGGTGACCTCCCTGGGCTCCAGCCACCAGGAGCACCTTCCTTCTTGGATCTTCCAGTCAACCTGTTCTGTGTGTTAGCCACCAACCCCGTGCTGGTTGGGAATGTGTCCACTGGAAGAAAAATTAAATGCAATCATCTTAAGTGTCCCTGGCATGGACTTGTTTTGTGCATCTTTGGGACTACACAAAATTTGTCCCAGAGTCAATGTCAATCAGTGTTAGCACTGTGGATGAAAAGAGAGGGATTTTTCAGATCCTCTGGTACTCCAGGCACTGCTGCTTACACTCTCTCTCTCCCTGGGCCTTTCCCTCAGGGAACTGCATGGAGCTCCAGAGGGCGAACTCAACATTCAACGTGACCAGCGAAAATGCCACCTCCCCTGTCATCGAGTTCTGGGAGTAAGTAAAGGACAGCCCTGTAGACCCCTTTCCTCTCAGACAGATTTTCCCTGGGCAAGGGACAAACCCTGAAGTGGCACATCCTATTAGCCCATCCTTGCCAGAAGAGGACACAAGAAGGGAAGCTGGGCAGGTCAGAGTGAAGGCTCTCAGGGGCAGCACTGTCAGTCAAGGGTAACCTTGCTGGGCTTGTGGTGTTTATCTGGGGCTGAGCTAGCAGACCTCAGAGCCATCTGACTTTGTCTTTCTCTGATGCTGTGTTCCTGTCCCTCTGGACCTTTTGGCCTTCTTGGTCTCACTGACCCTTTCTCTTTTGAATCCATGCTGCTATGTGATACCAGCATGTTCCCAGGAGGCTCTGGCATGGTGGGTGGTGACTTTTGTATGTGAGCTAGTCTTATTTTAAAAATAGAAAAAGAAGTGATGTTTTCACTACAGAGTGACTAATATGCAAGCTATCCCGAGGAAAGAAACTCACCAAAACTGAAGTTGTAGAATCAACTTACTTCACACTGAAATTTGGTCCCTCATTTTCATTGTTTTCTCCCCTTGTGTTAGTTACCCTGAGGTACGGAGTAATTTTATTTCTGGCACCAAGGCATAGGCCTGCTGGCTTGGAACCTCTGATGGTCCTCAGCATCCCCTGGGAGAGCAGGCCCAGTTAAGCACTGAGCCCTGGCTGCTGGACTGTGCCAGTAACCCCTCTGCTGCCACTCTGCATTTCCCTTGTGTGTTTAGCAGGATGGAGAGCTCTGCCCTCGCTGCCCTCAGCAGCACTACTGGCTGCTGTTGGTGCATGGAGCACATACACAGTACCTCCAGGGCATCTCCAGCTTAGCACAGGCATGCTACTCTTAAAGTTTTTAAATTTTCTTTGTCTCCTGCATGCTTCCTGAGCCTGTGCTCTCCCTCTGCCTGCTGCACACACATGGCCTACCTTAGACTACTTTTCTGGAGGCTGGATGCTGGAAAAGTTGATGTTTCCATCACTGCTGTGACCATCCCTGTTTTAATGGGGAAGAAGCACACGGGATTGGAAATTTCCACTGTCCCTTCCTTCTGATGCAGTATCTGTTCCTGCCTTCCCTCGGCAGGGTGGTAGGAGGCTTCTTCAAGAAGCTCTGACCTGTCCAGTGGGCTGACAGGCTCCAGAGGCCTCTTTTGGCTGCAGTACAGTTCCCAGTTAGTTACGGTCTACTGGCATCCTTTGCCCACTGGTTACATAGTCCATGTCCTTAGAAACAGACAAAGAGCAACATGACGAAATGTGTCTTGGAGAGCAGTGTGATTTTTCCAACCCCTCTCTCATCCTCTCAATCCACCAAAAGGTTGTGGGGCGGGAAGGGCAACAGTGTGTATTAGACTGTGGTTCTCCTGCAGCACGACCTTCATTTTGGGATAATCGCTGTCTTTTGCAGCAGGGTGGGCATTGATGCTGGGTTCCAAGGTAGTGCATGTCCCTCTCTGGCTGTCTCAGGCTTGGGGTTTTAGGATTACACTGTGGTGTTTCCCACTCAGATCCATCTGTGTGGTGTAGGAGATGGAGGAGGGTGAGTCCTTAGTTTTGTAAGCGATAAGGAACATTTGACATACACATGACATGGAAAGCTGCTGTTGTCTGACCTCATCTGAACCAGGGTCTGTCTAGCCCAGGATCTTATCTCCACACTGGTTGAAAGAGGATGCCCAAGGTGGCCTCTTCTGACTGTGCAGTGGGGATTATGGCAGTCTTGGTTGGGTCTTAGTCACAGAATGGGATGCTGTGCTGCTCTGTGTCCTGAGATAGCTGCTTCTAAAGACAGAAGAAGTGTACTGTGGAGAAGTGGTTGGACAGCACTGCTTCTTTGGTGGTCCTGATGGATTCTGCACGGTAAGTGTGGTGTATCCTTCGCTTTGAGGTTTGAAGCATGTCAGAAGTGTAGATGAACTTTGTAATGTGCATGAAAAAGGCCTGGGCAGAGCTTGTGTGTTCAAAATGTTGCATGATCTTGCAGAGAAACAGCTCTTACCATGGAGGACAATACAAATGAAGGGTGGGAGAGGACAGGAGAAGAAATATATTGGCCCAACAGGTCAGCCCTAGAGCAAATGTAGAAGCAAGTGTCTGTGCATCACCTTCCAGGCTGACAGTTTTTCAGGGGAGAACACTGCTTGATTGCTTGGAGGCTTGCAGCTCAGACCTGAACCTTGTTAGTAAGACAAGGTTCTTGTCTCCCCAGAGCCATCAGGCACTGAGAGCCAGGGGTGTGTTGGGAACATTAGTGGCCAACATCAGTGACACTTGCATGTTCCTTTGCTTCCTCCCAATACAGGAGGCGAGTGCTAAAGATCTCCGATGGCATCCAGCACCTGGGTGGTCTCCGCTGGGAGCTGGCTCTCTGTCTCTTGCTGGCATGGATCATCTGTTACTTCTGCATTTGGAAAGGAGTCAAGTCCACAGGCAAGGTGAGTCCTTGGTTCAAGTCAAGCCTCTTCCCTTGATCACAGCTGGAGTGCTTGTTCTAATCACCTTTTATAGGTTCAGAGAGGTCCTAGAGATTCTCTGGGAACCACTCCTGTCTGTGTAAGCTGCCAGGAGTCTGTAGGGCTCAACTTGCAGGAGTGTGAGCCAGGCTCTGTGTTTTGGGTAGGAAAGGATGGGAACACTGAGGCATCTCAGGGCATTAACTTCCAAGATGTATACACCCATCTGGTCCCTCTCCATCCACAGGCCCAGGAGACTCTGCAGTCTTCCTATGTATGGGGTGGTTGCATGTTCACTTCCCTCCCACTACAGTGTGAGCACGCAGCGTGTTTTTGCCTCTGATGGCAAGTGCAGCTGGAAAATCTTCAAATTCATTAGATATAAACAAAGGTAACTCTGAGGGCCTCAAAGCCCTCTCTGCCTTGTCACCATGGGGGTTGTCTTTTATTCTTTTTGTTTGTCCCAACTCTTCATACAGTTGCTCGTATTTTCCAGCAATAAAGGTTTCCTTTTTTATTCCCCACACTAGTCACCAAAGAGTTATATATTTAAATGCTTTTGGGAAGGATTGGTGTGACTGCCCAGCTCCATTCCATGCTCCCTCTGTCACAAAGTGTGCCACTCTCATTTGCACTGACCCCATTACTTAGTTTCTGCTACCGCCTCCTGACCCCATTCCCAGCCAGCTTTGTCTGGGGCCAGCAAGAACAGATGAAAATGAAAAGGTTTAGTGTGTTTCCTAAATGGTGTCTTCTCTGCATGTCTTGAACAAGACATCATGTGTGAAGGGATGTAAATTTTGACTGCACCCATTTCCATCAAGTTGATGGCATGGATGTTAGCAGTTCCTCCTGCTTCCAGAATAGTCTGGGTTATGAAACATGGCAGGGAAATCAAGCATCTTGCAGAGATGATATTTTCTGGTTTCCATGGAGTAAAATTAGAAGAAAAGAGCAACCACTTGCTGTGGTGACCTGTTAAAAGAAAGCAGAGGCAGTCTAATAACAGCAAATATGATACCAAGATACAGCAAACATAGTGTGGGAAGTGCCGAGAACAAATTTGATCTATTTCAGACAGAAGTACTGGTGATGGTGAGATCTTCTTGAAAACAGAAACCTTCTTTCAGTGAAGCAACAATGTCCATAGGCTTTATCAACCCTCCACATATTTAATAACCTGACTAAAATCATGACTGTGGGAATACAACCCCACTGGGGAAGAGATACACCTTCCTTGTGTGGATTTGCCTGTGGAGGGTCAAACAACATGAGGTGAAATCATCAGAACACCAGCAGCAGTTTGCATCCTCCAACGCAGGACCTGCCTGACCCCGAGGAGCGCTCACAGATGCAGGAGGTTGTCACAGATGGAACCACTTTGCTGAGGCGTGTGGATCAGATTCAAATAAAACCCTGGATGTTGTTGACCAGCATGTGACAGAACAATCACACTGATCCCTGCAAGGTTCCCAGTGATGTAGTTAGTGCTAGCAATGCCCAAGAAATAAAAAGATTGGGTCTGATCCAAGCACTGACTAATATCTCATTGGATCCAGATGTTCCTGTTGTTAGATAGAAGTTTGGCACTCTTAATACAGCAAAACATTCTCCAAATTCAGGTCTCTGGTCTCAGTGGAGATATGTGACTGACTGCTGAGTGAAAAGCTTAACACACTAATTTGCACAAGCTGTAAAGCACATAGGATGCTACCAAAATATGAAATCCAAATCATATGTCAATTTGTACTCTGAGCTCCTAAAATTGATGTTATTTAGAGATCCAGGCGAGAATGTGCAACCTGGCAACCTGGAAGAATGGGCACTAGGGTTCAAAGGCAATAAGTTGTTTTTATGATTTTTGATTTTAATCTAGCTTTCACAAACTGAGAAAGATTAAACTTGCATCCTGTTATTTCCTGAAGGAAGCCTTTGGTTCTGTGGTAAATACAGTGATGATGGTTAAACTTGCAGGACCTGAAGATTTGATAAACTGTCACGGAAGAGCTTTAAATCAGAGGCTCCTTGAAAATTTGAGAATGAAATGAATGATGATGTTTGCCTGTGTTGAAGGATGCTGTCCTTGGGTTTCTTCAGTGTTTAGGGTGCAGATGGGGATGGATCTGCTCCCACAGACATCTCAGGCAATCCTGAACTGCAGCAAGGAAGTGTTTTTCACTGACCCCTGTGGTATTACCCAAGACTGCTGTGATGTATAGAGAAGGGCACATGAAATGTGTAGAAAACACAGAGCTGCAGGCAGAGATGATAATCTAGTATTGTGGTTTTTCAAGGACAGGCTATCTCTCAAATCCTTCTATCCTACAATACAAAACTGAATCGCTGGAGAGTGTGTATCCTGACTCAAAGGAGGACTCACATTGCAGTGAGGAGCTTTGGACCTTGCTTTATTCACATGGAGTGTATTGGAGTGGATCCAGAAAAAATCTCTTTCTGAATCACCACTCAGATCATAAGAATTACCCAGGGGAAGAGTGCAAGTGGTCGTACTGTCCCAGGAAATCATACACTTGTTCTTAGTAGGACCTCCTTTAATGCAGAAACTGCTGCAGCTGCGGCACAGCCTGTAACTCCTGCTAAGGGATGGTGGCCTTTAGGTGGATTTCGAAACAGCTTATTCTGGATGGATGGGCAGGTGTGATGAATGGATCATTTCACATCATTACATTTTACACTTCCTCCAGAGATGAGCCTTAGCTCTCCAGTGCACCACTGCCGAGGCTGAGGAAAGAGCTGTGGGGTAGCGTCCAGGTGAAGCATGCTGGTGCAAGTCCTCACTCAGCACGTCCACACAGGAAAAACCTGAAAGAGCAACATTTCTTTTTTGGCCTAGCATGATACGATGGGCTGAACAACCTCTTTTCAGGGTGGCCAATAACTCTTGAAAGTGCAAAAGCAATGTGAAGGGATTAATGACATTACTTGAATTTCTGAGGAGGCTGTGAGCCCTTGGTATCAGTTTGTTTGTATGGGAAACATAGACTACAACATTGTGTTGTGGTGGCATGCTACAGAAAGTAGCCTTAACAGTCCTGAAAGTGCCCTGGTAATCCCCAAATTGAGTGTTACATTTACCAGAGGTCAAGTCCCTGAAAGGATTACTGGATACCGGCCTCCAGCTTTCCCCTGAGGGATGTGGCTCCTTTGCTAGAGGAAGGAATTTCAACCCTGAGTACATCTACATTGCTCATGGGGCTGGTGGCATAAAAAGCAGGAGGACACAGGTTAGAGGTTCTGTTTGGGTCTGCATCCGTGATGGCAATTCTGAGATGTACTGCCCTGCTCTGTGTGAAATACCCGTGTTGGGTAATTGTACAGGGGTCAGTCAGAGGCAGCCTCTGTGAGTCCCTGCAGTGGGCAGAGGTGGGTGCCAGCCCTGAGCTGGGCACCCCCCACTGTCCCTGGTGGTCCTTTGGTGGCAATCACATTTCAGAGTGTACCTCTTACCTGCACATCCCTTTACCCTTACTACTAAATCCTGTGGAGAAGAGACTGTCTGTGTTTGATTCAGACTACTTGGAGTAGGGACGTGCAAATAGATACTGGGGGCAGCTCCTTCTCTGATGCATGTAGATATTACACTGCTGGCTTCAGTAGAGCTACTATGTCTCTAGCCTGGTGACAGCCTGGCTCATGGTCTGGATTGCTCTTGGGACTAGAAAGGTTTTCTCTGGCTCCAGACATGTAATGGCATGTGACAATTTTTCTGGGTGCATTTTAGAATGCATTTCTTTCTATTGCAGGAGACAGGAAGGTGCTGGGTGAAGCAGCTTGATGTGTCCCCTGGCAATCTCTCCCAGCCCAGGGGTCAGTGCAGTGCTGCCAGCACTGGGTGCTCTGGCCCATGCTGCTCTCTCACACTTGTCCCTTCATCCCCCTCCCAGGTGGTGTATTTCACAGCCACGTTCCCATACATCATGCTGATTGTTCTGCTGATCAGGGGAGTCTCCCTGCCCGGGGCATCCCAGGGAATCCTCTTTTACCTTTATCCAGACATCAGTCGCCTTGGGGACCCCCAGGTAAGGTGGAGGGGGAACTGAATGGATGAGCTGTGCTTGCATGGATTCCTGTGGCTACCCTCACTCTCTTCTTTTTGTTTTCCCACTTTCTTTCTTCCAATTTCTTCCTTCTGACTCCTCTTTTCCCCTTCTGTGGCCATAAGGCAGGGCTGTGATATTGGTGCATACTCTGACAGTCCCTGCATTCTTGTCCTCCAGTGCAGTTACCATATTTTCCTGTCTGAGTTGAGCCTGACTTGCTCAGGGGCTGGGGCACTGGGATTTAACCCTTCATCACGAGTGGTGCCAGCTTTCTCCCCCCTTTCCTGGGGAGGCTCCTCTGCTGCGAAGGCAGAAGGTGCACGGGGCGTTACTTTGCACTGTGCTGGCAGCTTGTGGGGTTGAGCCCCGCTCCTGACATGTTTGCTTCAGCTTCCTGGGGAAGTATGCCGGATGCATGGATGGTGAGAGCCGTGGCATGCTGCAGCAGCAGTCCCCGGGATCTGGCTGCCCTCTTTGCCTTCCCATCCCTGGTGAGAAATTCCTGCCTGTTTGACAGGAGGGTCAGCGCCCGCCCGACTGCTGCTTTTAATCTCTTTGGGACAAGTTCTTCCACGTTAAATCCTGGCTCCAGCTGAGCTGCTGTACCAGCCTTTGTGTGAAGGTGTTTCCAAAGGAGATTAAAGGGTGCCTACTTGGAAAATAGGCCAGCAAAACCCTTAGTAACCTCATTAACTCTTTCTAGTCTAGCACCAGTGTTGCCTTGGTTATTAATTTTGTGAATGAGAACATAAGTGCTGGGGGAGGTACAGCTCCAGCTGATCCTGCCCTCCCTGATGGAGGAGAGAGGATGCCTCTTCCCTGGGGGCAGGGGGTATAGCAGTGTGTCAGAGGCTTCAGGTCATCCTCGGGCTCTGCCTGTGCCCAGGGTGCATCGTGGCTCCGTGCAAGTCAGTTTGACTTACAGCTTCTGATCCGGGGAGGTAAACACAAGTGTCCGGTTTCCAGCTTCAGGCAGTCTGGTTTTTATCATGGGAAAGACTCAGAGTTCCTACTCAGCTTCCTGGAAGTTGCTCTCTGGTCAGGGCTGTGCCTGAGCATGGGGTGAGAAGCCTGTTTTACAGTGCCAGCTCCTCTCTCTCTCTCTATTTTGTCTGTGGACAGGAGGTGGGTAGGACAGCTGTTCCCTCGGCATGAAGGTGCAGCAAGGCTTGGAAGGGGGTTAGGACAGGTCTGTGTTTGCAGTGTTTGTGTCTCCATTCATGCTGATGAGGTGCAAGAGGCTTCTGAAATGAAATAATATTTTCAAATGGTGCTCCTTCCCTTATGAAAAGTCCTGTTGTTACTGTGGCTGCGTTGCCCAGGGGACTGAATTAAACCACCTCAGGCGTGGCATGGTTGGTACTAGTTGTGTCCTCATTAGGTCTGTCCTGGCAAACTTTTTCAATTACAGCCTGAGCTTTAGAAGCACAGTTTCCTTCCAGCCTGGAAAATGCTAATGTGCCGGTGGAAAAGCAGAGTAGCCCTTCAGAGCAAGAGGAAAACTGATGAACCAGGGAAGGAAAATTTGCTCCTTCATCCCTCCCTCCCCAACTCCATCATTCCCCAGTGAATGCTTCACTTCTGTGGGAAAAGCAGGAGTTGGCAGCAGTGGTTGCCTTCCTCCAGCGAGCTTTAACCACCCTACTGAACCGATTAGCAAGGCTTGAGGCTTCTCTTTCATTTTCCCATAAGAGAGGGAAGGTTTAGTGCCCCAAGCCCCACGAGTGTGTGTCTGTGCTTCCCTGTGTCTGTGCAGGGACAGTGTGAGTCCTACCATGCCCTTGGGACCAAGTCGATTATACTTGATTTGTGCTCATAGGACAGTGAGCTGTTTACCCACAGTCCTGCACTGCCCGGCAAAGTGGAGGATTCTTTAGTGCCTGGGGAGGGATTCTGGAAGTTAAAAAAAAAAATTAGGAACACCCTCTGCAATCTGAACCTTATGATAAAGGCTTCTCAAGGGGAGGTTTAAACGAAGGGCAAACAATACACAAGGGGACAAAATCAAAACTCTTCTAAGTTGTATGAAAAACTAGGTGAAAAGAGGGGATGAATTATTTACCAGATTCTATCCAGGGAGCAGCAGCAGATGTGATTAAGTGTCAGAATATCAGGCTGCTGTGTGGGAAATCATTGCTTTTCACCTGCCAAATGACCTTGGACAGAACCGGGAAATCCTGCCTATGAGAGTCAGGCAAGCTGATTGATGGTAGTCTCTTCTGGCCATGAAGTCTACAGTGCTCTAAATCTTCCTGCACCTTCATTTTCTAAATCTATGAAATGCTTATAATTAAAATGGTAAATGAATTGCATTTGACAGGTAGATCAGACTATACAGAGAAACTGCCAAATAAAAGTTTTGAATAATGAAGTCCAGTTCCACTCAAATACAAGCAGATAACAGCAAAAACACCAAAGAGATCATCAATTTTGAACTGTGTGCCTCCAAGCGAAAAAAAAAACCCAGAAAAACAACCCCACAGTTAGTTTTTTATACGTATAATAGTTAATATTATGATATTAGCACGTCAGCCATAACTAAGTCCAAAGTTTTTTCCCCCATCTTGATTGCATTTTCTGTGCTCCAGAAGGTTCCTTCTTATTTCATAGAACAGGTTGTGTTTTAACCAAAAGGGACTCATGGGATCATCTACCATTTCTACTTCTGTTCACTCCACCCTTTTCAATTATCAGTTTTATCAATTATCTATTTCAGTAGAAAATACTGGAAATTTATGAATATGATTAAGGATAATGATCACTAGTGCAATCCACTAGTGATAAGCTGAAATGAGAGGAACTCAGAGAGGAATAAGGCTTAAGTGTGTGAAAATTGTCAATTAAAGAACTTTTCTCAGATGCTGGCAGGCTCTCTGTTGCTTGATGCTTTCATACCACTGCCAGGCACTGTTTAAATAGACAGATTTAAAGTGAGGACTGATGGGCTTGATGCAGAAAGTGCCAGCTGGGTGTTTGGGTTTGCTTTAAAGAGAAGAAATGTAATAGTCTCCTTTCACTCATATCAAATCTCAAGTGATTTTAGCTAAATTTCATTAAATTTAATGAGTGAGAATGGAGAAGGAGGTAAATTCAGCAGCCTCTGAGCATATCTGTCTCTGGAAAAGAAGCTAATGTTTCTCAAAACCTCCCACTCTTGTTTTCCTCTTGAAGTTTCCAGAAACCCCTCCACCTTGCTGTATGTGCTTGCACTTTATCCAGTCTTTAGATAAAGGAAGAGCTTTCTGTGACAAACTGTTTTCCAGCCACCCCAGATGTGCTGAAAGCCCTTGAATTTGGGGGCTGTATCCCAGTCCTGGGGGCAAGAAAGCGCCAGAGGTGCCAAGGGCCAGCAGAAGTGTGCATTACTTTTCAAATATCCTTCCCTACATTCCTCTCATTTCCTTTCACCCATTTCCCCGATGGTTGCCTTTTGGAGCAGCGTTTGCCCCTGCAGTTTTCCCCCGGGGGTTTTGCTTCCCAACAGGTATGACAGGAAGGGGAGGCAAGAGAAGAAGATGCCCCCATTTTTTGGGGGGGGTCTGTCTGCTCTGCCTGTGGCTGGAGAGAGAGAATGCTGATGGCTGATTCATGGTTTGGACTGGAGCAGCTCTTACTGCTGAGGCTGTGCTGAGGATAAGCCTCTTAGACCACCACAGGGAGGATGAGAGGTGTGTGCATCTTGCAGGGCTGTGACCAAGGGCCCCTGTAGCCACACTGGGGAAGGGGTCAGAGCCCCAAATCCTCTCCAAATTCAGGCCCTTCCTGATGTTGCTCCATGGCCAGCAAGAGCTGCTGCTTCCCAGCAAGAGGGGAGGGCCACCATGGGCTTGCTAAATATTATTTGTTCCCCTTATTTATTGTTTTCCCAGCAGGCCTTTGACTCGGCCCTGTGTGCTGGGTTTGTGCTGTTGCCGGCCCCCCGCCTCCCCTTCCTGGCGGCCGGAGTGTTTGTTTTCCTGCTGGAGGACAAACCGCTGTTCCTGTGTGTGGACACGTGCACCAGCTGGGCTGCCCTGGCACGCTGTTCTTGCTCCCGCCGTGTGCCCTCATGCCCTGGCAGAGGGTCTGCAAGACCAGGCACTGCTCACACTCTTCCTGGGGGACAGAGGGCAGGTACCGGGCAGCAGGGAGGAAGAGCCTGTAGCCCGCACAGCAATGCCAAAGGGGCTCAGGGCTGGAATCATCTCCACCTTGCTGGAGCAATGCATCCACGTGGGGTGAACCACAGCTGTATTTACCTTGCAGGGCTTCCTCCTCCTCCTCCCACGCCTCTTCCCAGCCCTGCCAGCATGGGACTCGGGTGGCTGTCTGGCCACAACCGTGCAGCCCTGCTGAGTCTGATGTCAGAGCTGACATAGCAGGAAGGAATAAAGCTGTCTGTCTGTCTGCCCACAAGCAGCAGGGCATGGAGGACCATAAAGCCCAGCTTCCCAGGCAGCAAGGAGCATCCCTTGGAGCACTCCTTGCCCCTTCACACCTCCCTGGGGCAGGCAGCTGCATTTTTGGGGATGAACCAGAAACCTATTTGTTTTCTTGTGGTGTTTAAAGAAACCCCAGTGGTGGAAGGGCCCTGCTGGTTGTAAAGTGTCCCTATGGGTCTGCAGTTCCCTGAGGTGTGGGAGTGACATGAGGTCAGTGGTCTCCGATGGGGATTATGAGGGCCTTCAGTGCTGACACAGGGTGATTAAGTGGGAAAGAAAGCCCCTGTCCCCCATTCCCAAGGAGCCTAAGGATGTATTTTCTAAGCAGAGCTGGGGCTTGGGACTGGGAACATGATGCTTGGCTGAGTGTTAGCTGGACAGAAGGACCAGGAACATTTTACAGAAATGGCAGTGACTTGTTCCTTGCCTCCTCTCTCGTGGGATAAATGGGAATGAGGGAAAGCCTGGCCTGTGCAGCAGGGCCCCAGGGCTGCAC
The DNA here is from genome assembly GCF_001715985.3 of Manacus vitellinus. Lineage (NCBI taxonomy): Eukaryota > Metazoa > Chordata > Aves > Passeriformes > Pipridae > Manacus > Manacus vitellinus. The sequence continues at coordinate 6,686,990 of NW_021940682.1, forward strand.
AGCTCTGTGCTGCTGCAGTGCTGTGGGGTGTGGGCTGTGTCTTGGGGCTGGGGCCTGTGGGCTAGTCCTGAGTGAAGGGGGAAAGGCAATCATCTGGAAATGGTGCTCTGGGAGTCTTGCAGCAAAACCTTAGGAATCATGATCTCCCCTTTTAAGGCTTGAGTGATATGTTTGTGTGGTGCAGTGGGTGGCTGGTGGGTAGTGCCAGCACCACAGGCTGACTTGTGAGCCATGATGTTGTGAGCAAAAGAAATGCTGGTTGAACTGTAGCTCAGGACCTGGGTGGTTTTTGTTCTTTGCTCTGCATTACACCGAGTGTGACTCTCCACACAGCATGTGCCCACCCTCTGCTGTATCATCACTGCCTGTTGATGGGGATGCTCTCAGCATGGCACCTGTATTTGATGTATGGCATACACTGGGGTTCAGTAACATTTGCTCAGAAATGGTCTTTACTGTTGTAAGTGCTTTGAGATCTTCCTAAGGAAGGATCTGTTTCAGTACAGGGCGCTATTAAATTTCAGTACAAGTAATAAAGCAAATATTGCTGAGAAAATTAAGGGATGAAGGAATGGCTATAACCATCTTGGATAACTGCAGCTCAGGTGTAAAGGTTTTGGCCAAAAACTGAGAGCAGGAGGTTATTACAAACTCAACAACATGTTCAAAGAAATTGAATTTTGAATTAAATAAACTGGATAGCTTAGAAAACTGCAGACAAGAATAAAATCGAAATACCCATGCTGCCAATATGCCAGTGAAATCTGAACAGGATAAACTTTACCAGTCTCTTTGGGAGCAGCAGCCAGAGAACAGCAGGATGTTTTTATCTGCAGTGGAAAGAGAGCCCTGTCTGACCCCAGCGAACCCCTTTAGTCAGAGAGGTCTGGGAACAGTTGAAAGAAACATTTTTCTGAGTCACTGCAGGGAGAGAAATGAGCAGAGGCAGCAGGTTGGGAAGGAAAGATTTTTTCAGCTATTTGCTGAAGTGAGTGGTCTGTGTAGCCCCTGTGAGCCCATGGGGCTGGATGGGCAGCACTGCCTTTGGTGAGAGGCTGGAGGAGGCTGGACCCTCTTCCAACCCCACTGCTCCTACAGTCCTGGGAATTGCTGCTGCTGCTAAACTCCATCACTAGTGGGTCAGGAGCATGTCTTGTTGCATCCCACTGACCCCCATTGAATTTGGGAACTGCAAGGAGGCTGGGAAGGTCATAAATGTGTCTTGGTTTCTGGCCCAAGAGCTGTAGTAACCTTTTAAAACATGAAATAATGTGCGCACAGCCTGAGCTGGTGCTCACAGTCATGCTGACTAAGTAGGATCATAAGCTCTGCAAGTCAAGCTTAGCTTTATTTACAGTTTCAGCTACAGGCTGATTTGCTTCAAATGGGAACATATGCTAAGGCAGGTCCTGTATTCCCCAAAGATATCCCTTTGGGGCTGGACTCCCACACAGTCCGGTGTGCATCCCAGAGCATGCAGCAAAGTGGGGAGCCCACAGACCCCGTGCTGGTCTCTGCTACACAGTCGGGGATTTTAGAAATGAGCCACTTCATAAGCCACGGAGCTAATGAAGCTTGGTGTCTTGATATTTGGCTTCTACCACGGATGGTAAAGCAGCAGTTCTTTTCCTGCCCCAGGGGTATTTCTCATGTCTCTCGTTTGTGTGATTTATCTGATATTTAACACTGGTTGACTCTTCCTCCCTGTAGCTTTCTGCTCAGTGGGGACCCTGAGTTCCTGTCTTTTTCCTGTTCCTTAACTGTTGTGAAATTCATAGGTAGTTGATATTCTTGAGGTTTCTAACAACTGTTAAATCTGGTTGAAACTTGTCAACTGGGTCTAATGTTACGACAAGCGTGGGGTAGGCAGTTTAATGACAAAAGTCTTATCTTGACAAATTAAACTACAAGAGCTACAAACCCCACCAGAGGGTGTGTTTTGAGCTGGAATTTGATGAAAAACAAGAGCTCTAGCAATAACTAGCAAAATAAAAAGCAAACCTAACAAAACATTTCACCCCAATCTGTGCAAAGATGTTTAAATTATTGATGCAAAGGTGTCAGCTGGTCCAGCTCACCTCAGTGCCTTGCTGTGCCTAAAAGGTAGCTGCAGAGTGAAAGCTGTGCCCTTACTGCCCACAAGCACAGTGATGCTTTAGGAATCAATTTTTTAAAGGGCTTTGATCTTTTTCTAGTATTTTTGAAATGAAAAAAATAACTAATACTCTGCTCTCTAAACACATCTTCCCATTCATCTCCTCCAAAAAGAGTAAAATATACTGAGGTCAATCACTTTTCTGACTTCCCAGTGCCTTGAACTAGGTGTTCCAGTCCCACCTCATCACCTGTCCCTTCCCATTCTACAAATCAGAGACTTGATCTCACTCCCTTTTTCATCTGAAACCCAAAGTCCAGGATTTCCATGGACCAAAGTGGAGGATGTGGGGTCAAACATTAGGTTGCTTGCAGGAAAGTCAGGGAGAGCAGTTTCACCAAATCCAGCCCTAGCAGTGCTTCTCTTTCTCTCCCTATGGACAGCCTTGCTGGGGTTTGCATCAGTGGGCAGGGAGAGGATTCATTCTGTGTATCTGTACCTTGAGCTAAACCTGGAATTTCCTCCAGAAAAACCACAGCTAATGGTACCCTAGCATGCCTTCATGAGGCCTATCAGCCCAGGAAGGGGAAGAGGTAAATATGAAACCAAACCTCTTGCCACACGATCGCACTTTGGCCAGTATGGAAGAGGAAGGTCAGAACAGTGCTTTGGTAAGGGTGGCCTGAGCAACAGGGGTGGCTGGGCAGGTGCTGCCAAGCTGACCATTGCCTCAGGACATGAGACCTCGGTACAAGTGTACCTGACAGGTACAAGTGTGATTTGAAGTCATCAAAACCAATGTGGTGCTTTCCATTAACACCTGTTCTTCTCAGAGGGGTCCTGGGGCAAGGCTCGCGTTTGTCTGAGGGTGGCACTGCTGGGAGAGGACCATATAGCCAAATGGAGACTTTTCTCATAAAGTTGTCCCAGTGATACTTTTCTTCTGCTTTTCTTTCCTGACTAGCTTATCTTTTGTCTAAAGAATGTGGCTACCCTTCAGCAGTGGTTGGATTATTGTCTCATCTCTGTTTTATAAACCCCTTGGGAAAAAAGACCTTAGAAAACAGAGGTTTATTAAATAATGTTTGTCATTGCTTCATTCCTCGCTGTTGGTTCCCGCTTTTGCTGTTCTCTGCAGAAGGCAGTGACAGTGGTTGCATTGGTGACTGCACACAGCTAGGCTTTCAGATCAAACTTGGCATTGACAAATGTCAGCCTTGGAGCACTGGGATGTGTTATTGACAGTGAGAGCAAAGCGCCTCATGGGAATAACAGTGGTTTTGCATGTTCTTTTAGGAGCTGTCTTTTGCAAACAACTCTGTTTATTTCTAGTACTCCTCTCCTCCCCAGTTAATTTTCTTTTAAGTATTGGAGCCTTTCCATTAGGTCTTGGAGAAAAGGGCCACCACCAGAAGCTGTATCCATGCTACTCAGAGGGAGACCAAGCTTACCCAAATCAAGTTCCCCTTCTCTGGTAGCAGAGGGTTCCCTCAGCTCTCATGGGAAGTATTTATCCAGTCTCTCCCTGCTGGAAGGCTCTCCACAGTTGCAGGGTTCTGCAGATTTGTCAGAGAAAGAAAGAGGTGATGAAGAGCTACATGGGATGTGGGTTGACAAGGCTCCTGATGCATTCCTTCCCTTTGGCACTCTTAGGCCCCCTGGGTGCCTCACTGAGCACTGTAATTCCTGGCACACAACCTGCCTCTAGAGAAGGCTTGTCTACATGCTGGGTACTGCTGACCTCCCAATCCCTGGCCTTTCTGCTGCTTACAGCAGCCTCCAGGCTCTGCCTCTTCGCATCTGTGCAGTGTCTGCGCTGGCCTTGTCTTCTCACCTCTGTTTACATCTCCCTTGCAGGTCTGGATGGATGCAGGCACTCAAATCTTCTTTTCGTATGCAATTTGTCTGGGATGCCTGACGGCTCTGGGCAGCTATAACAAATACCATAACAACTGCTACAGGTAACTGGAGCATGGCTCTGCTGCCTAGAGCCTTCCCCTCCCTGAACATCAGCGTGCAGAGGCTGGTGAACTGCTGGAGGCTACTGGCCTTCTGAAGTGTCATGATTTCTGTTCCTACTCAAGGTGTAGAAAGACTCTTTCCAGGTGTTTTTGCCCCAAATCCAGCTCTCCGTGCTTTCTACCTAAGGGACTTTTCTGTCTGTGCCATGTTTGACAAATCCCCTCTTCCACACTCAACAAAGTTAGATCCTCTTCGCCAGCTTTGTGACCCCAGCCCAAATGACAACCTCCCCTATTACATGGATGCACAAGTAGCAGTAGGGGAGGCAGAGCTGTGAGATCTTAAATGGCTGTAGTATGGACCCCTTTCACCTTGTGATTTATCCCTCTGTGGTTCACTTGGACCCAGTGACCTGCACAGCTGTCAGTGCTCTGGGTTCCTATGTGCTACCTGCACATAAGCCTGCAGAGGTGACTTCTGTTTCTTGCATGCTGGGCTGCATGAACAGAAATGGGCAGGTTGCCAAATAGAATCAGGCTGCCAGGTTGAAGTGGTCAGGTGAAAATACCCTCATTTTGCAGTAGGTGTATTCAGCACCTGGAGCTGCATCCTCAGGGGTAAAAGGGTAGTGTGAGAGGAAAGAGGACACCTCTAGGTAGACCTGCCCACCTCTCCTCCCACCTTTTCTCTGCTGATTCTGTTGCTCCCAGCACTGGGTTCTCCCCCTATCTTTTAAACTCAAAATTGTGGTTGTTGCCATGGAAGGTCCAGGCAGACCACTGCTACATGATCCTTGCTTGGCATCTTTCTCTCTCTTCACCCTAGGAGAAGTTGATTCCAGCTGCAGGGGTGCCTCTCCAAAAGCAGGTGGGCTGGGACTCCTCTTTCTTTCCATGTCCCATCTCCCAGATTCAGTTTTGGGAGAAAAAGCCACAGGAAAAGAAGAGATAATGGATCTATCTCTGGCCTGCTACATGTCCTTGGACATTAGCCCTTTGCACCTCCAGTCTAATGTGTAGCATGGGGATGATGACAGGGACTGCTCAGCAGCAAGGTTGTAAAGGGCTTCAGTAACTGCAGCTGGGAGATGCTGTGGTAAGGGGAGGAATGTCTGTTTGCACAGAGACCATTTATGCTATTTGGCTTTTCTAGGAAAATTGTTCTTAGTTTCAGAATATGCCTATTCCCAGGCATGGACCCAGTTTCAATGAGTCAGTCCTGTGGTCTCCAGGCTTGATTTGGATAGGCAGACAGACAGAACCAGGCTATAAAAGGGCAGAGGGACAGCAGCATGGTGCCCCACTCTTTTATGCCAGGCCCAGGGTAACCTTCAGTGACCTGGAACAGGAAAGGATGTGGGGAGGAGGAACCATTATTCAAATGGCAGTGGTCCAAGAAAGTACCAAACAGCATAAACCATTTCTTGTTTTCTGGGACAGTTAGGAAATTCTTCAGTGTTCCCTGGCTCTTCACTTTTTCAAGTGCAAATCTGCACAGAGAACTCTTTCCTCTGGCCATTTTCTGCATGTTTCTCTCTATCTTGACACCTCTTCCCACCTGCTGGATGGCTGGAAAACACCTTCCAGTCCATGCCTTTCCAAGGAGGGTTTGACCTGTCATGCACACATCCAGGGAAAAGAGAAAGAAACACCAGGAAGGGACAGGAACTACTTGAAAAAAGTGGGAATTTGTAAAAAGTGACTGAGAATATAATTTGAATGGAAACCAGGCAGTATATAGAACTGGAGAAATGAGGTTCTGGCATGGCTTCCCATTGGGTTAGCTGGGCTTGGTGGAGTGTGACCCTTCTTTCCAGCTGGAGATTCATTGGCCTCTTTCAGACTCTCCTGCCTTAGAAATCAAATGCCAAGGCAGAACAATGGTGTTAGGTGCTGTGCAGTCCTTGACAATGCAAAGAGCTGCACCTTGGAAGGAATAATCTGAATTTGTATGATATAGAAGCTCTGGATGAATTGTACTTTCTCTCTAGTCAACATTCAAGGAGGGGCAGGGAACCCCAAAAAAGCTAGATACCTAAAGACTGATGCAGAAAATCACACTAGGTTTGCAGAGCAGCATTTAATAAAGTCAGAGCGGGCCACGAGATGCCAGAAGGAGCACGTTCAGTTTGGTTCAGAATATCTCAGAATGATGCTGCAAATGTTATTGTTGTCCCCAGGGTTGCAGTCACAAGAGGACTGGGGAGACTGGAGCATGAAAAGGAATTGGATAGATAAGAGCTGTTTAGTTTAAAGAGTAGATGGATGAGAATGAGATGAAACAGAGACAAAAGGGAATAGATCAGAGAAAATAAATTGGATGGCTCTGTTTATCTTTTTCTCATAATGCAAAGACCAGGAGATACCTAGTAGTGCTGAGAACCAAGAGGATTGTAACTGGTCTGAGAAAGCTATTAAGGAAAAAAAGCATGCCCCCTTTTCAGTCAAAAATAAACTCTGGTACACTCTGCTACAGGAGGCACCAGGGGAGAGAGAGGGGGAAAAAAAAGAAAAAACCCCTGGCATTCAGATTCAGACAATCTCATGAGCAAGGACCTTAGGTGTGGAATGCATCTGCTGTCCTTGGGTGAGACTTTCCCCTGGGGAAATCCTGGTGTGTTGTCCACACTGGGGCAGCTTCCTGCAGCTCCTGCTGCTGAGCTGAGCTGTGTGCTTGGGAGAGACGCCCTGCTGTGGGCACAGTGGCTGGGGCAGAGGAGCGGGTGCTGCCCTGGGGGCTTCCATGGGGTGTGGGCCATACCTGGACCCCCACCTGGCTGATGCTCTGCCCCCTTCTCCCAGGGACTGCGTGGCCCTCTGCTTCCTCAACAGTGGCACCAGCTTCGTGGCTGGCTTCGCCATCTTCTCCATCCTGGGCTTCATGGCAGAGGAGCAGGGTGTGCCCATCGCCGAGGTGGCAGAGTCGGGTGAGTGGGGACTGTGGTGGGATGGGGCTGTGGGGGTGCTGTCCCTTGAGCCCCCAATGACAGGAACATGCCTGCAGGGCACCTTCCTTGCTATAGCTGCAGGTTCCCATCCTGGTGGGCAGCTTTGCTCTCTGCCTCCAAAAACCAAGAAGAAACAAAAGCACACTCATGAAATAGTGAGATAAAACAGCTGTGGTTTGAGGTTAATCCAAGCTGCCTCTAAGGGCAAGGGATTAGGCAACTGCTGCCCCTTATAGGGAGGGTGGTGAGGTGACTGCATGGCGTATGCCCAGGCTTGTGCTGTGCTTCCTGGGCTCAGAGACTTCCCCTGGCTCCCAGACCTTGCGATGGTGATGCAGCCAGTCCCCTTCCTTCCCTTCCTGCTTTTCCTCCACCCCTCCAGGAGTCTGAGTTCCATGCACAGCGCAGGTATAACTGGAGTGAGAGGCTGCATGGCCACAAGCTGTACCTTGGCTGGGTGGCTGCTTAGGCAAGTCTGCCCCAGCTGTGTCGTGCTGCTGCCCTGGCACTGCCCGCTCTGAAAGCCCTTCTCCCTGCAGGGCCTGGCCTGGCATTCATCGCCTACCCTCGGGCTGTGGTCATGCTGCCCTTCTCCCCGCTCTGGGCGTGCTTCTTCTTCCTGATGGTTGTTTTGCTGGGACTGGACAGCCAGGTAAAGGTGCAGGTGTAGAGTGATTCCCTGCCAGACAAAATCTGCCGTCTTTCCAGGACAGGCTTCATCTCGGCTGAGGGGGATCCACTGGGACTGGGAGGCTGGTAAGGATGGGTTGACAGAGATGGGATCTCTGCTTTTTGCAGTTTGTCTGTGTGGAGAGCCTGGTCACAGCTCTTGTGGACATGTACCCCACCATCTTCCGCAAGAAGAACCGCCGGGAGACCCTCATCCTGCTGGTCTCCATCATCTCCTACCTGGTTGGACTGTTGATGCTCACAGAGGTATTTTGGGCTCAGACCACCTGCATGGTACTTGCTGGGGCAGAGGGGGTCCTGGTGGGTGGTGAGGTCTGTGCTGGGGCCGGGAGCTTGCTGGTGAGTCCCACCCTGCTGCACAGCCTGAGGAGGCTGCCCTGCCCTGCCCATGCCATTCACATTTTCCCTTCCAGCCCTCACCCCTTGTGCCAGTCACAGTCCTGACACTTCTCCTGCCAAGGCTGATAGCTGGAGCTCTGGACAGCCCATATTTTGGCTATAGACTTATCTTTACACAAGCCAAACCTTTTACAGCTCTAGCCTGTTGCATGGTAAGGGGAGTGTCTTTGTTCTGAATGGAACTACATGAACATTTGATGTAAGGAAACTCAGTGGGCCCGAGTATGCCCCTTATCTATTATACTGATATACTCTGTATTACTCTTGTGATTAATTGCCTTGGAGTCAAACTGTTCTGGTTTAAAACCTTTAACTGTGCCTACCAGTATGTGTGTGTGTATTGATGCTGCCCTGATGCTCTTTGCACTTTCTGTTTTCATTTGGGCATAATTTTGAAAAGGCTGCTTCTGATGTTGCACCTGCAGCATTGTTGCCTGGGCTTACCCACCTGCCTGTTTTGTAGGCAGCCTTGCAGACCTGGGCAGTGAAACAGCCAGGCTGCACACACAGTTACTTCCCTCTGCAAATTAGGAGCCTAAAGTAAATCAGATGGATCGCGTATCTTAAGGGGGTTCCCATCCTCACTTCCAGCTACAAGAGCTTCTTTGGTTTTGTTTTCTCCTAAAATATCCCCACAATCTCTGGCAGTCTGTTGCCCTGCCCTGCCCTGAAATGAAGGGTTGCAGAGACTCCTGAGAGCAGGGTGGCTGCGTGTCCCCATCAGGCCTCAAGCACAAGGGACATGCCCTTTGCAGTTGGCTAAAACCCTGCCCCAGAGAGAGGAAGATGCCTCCACCTCTGGGGAAGATGCTGAGTTTGTTTCCTGCTCTGGCTCTTGCTCTTTGCCTGATTTCTCTTCCCTCTCTCCCTCCCCGTCTCACTTTGCTGCCCACTTGGCCCTTCCCAGGGTGGGATGTATGTCTTCCAGCTCTTTGATTACTATGCTGCCAGTGGCATGTGTCTGCTCTTTGTGGCCATCTTCGAGACTCTCTGCATCGCCTGGGTCTATGGTGAGTATGAACCAGGGGGGGATCCCCAGCTCTAGTCTCTCAGGCTCTCGCCTGGTTCATCTCAAAATGCTGGTCTGTAGCTCGCTCAACTTGGCAATTGCTTTGCAGTGCAAGGCAGACATCTAAATCCTTGCTTTGGTGCCCCTGGACTCAATCTGAGGGGGATTTCTCACAGGAACACCCTGGGGCATCTGCTCAGCAGACATCCCCTGCATGTTCCTATGTGCTCCTGCTTTTGAGGCCTTCCTTTGTTGGAGACTTGCAACTGTCTGAAAAATCTTTTTCCAGCCTGTATATAGAGAGACCCTCAAACACTTTTGAGAGCCCTCTCTTAGCCTTGACGCTCACAAGGGACGGGTGAAACCTGGGTTCAGGTCCTAGCCTTGGAGATGATGAGAGGCTGGCCCTGCTGACCCACTGGACTGTTCTGGGGAGAGAGGAAGTTAGTCCAGGACAAAGCATGAACCTGGCCACACTCCTGACGAGCTCCCCAAGAGGACTGTTTGCAATGCTGAGGCTACTGCCTCATCTCCTGGGGAGCACCCCAACAGTGGTGCAGCAGGGCCCTGCTCTTGCAGACCCCACTGCCCTACTTCCCTGGTAGCAGTGAGGTATCCCATCCTTCCCCTCTTCCACAGGTGCTGAGCGTTTCTACGACAACATTGAGGATATGATCGGCTACCGGCCATGGCCCATCATCAAATACTGCTGGCTTTTCATCACCCCAGCTGTCTGCATGGTGAGGGCCCACTGGAAAAGGAGCTGTGGGGAGGAAGATGGGCAGAGCTGGGTGCCTCTGAGAAACAGACACCTGCATACATGGAGAGGGATGTGCATGCGTGTAGGGGGTTATGCGGCCTGTACTATGGGAGCCTCTTGTTCTATATGCTTGGAGCTTTGGGGGGGCAGATGAGGTGCTGAACAAGGGGGAGTGCGGCCTGAATCAGCTGTGATAGAGGTGTTTGCTGGTGGGGTGAGCTTCTTGATGCTATGCCTGGTACTGCCTGTGGGGGCTGTCCCAGCAAAGCTTGTCTGTTGCTGTCCTGGGTTGCTCTTTGTTACCACAACACTGCAGGTGTGTACTCACCGGGAAGACCTCTCTTGGCTCACGGTGTTGATTTTCTTTCTCTTTTTTTTCTTTTACTCTTTCACCTTGCCAGGCAACCTTCTTGTTTTCTTTGATCAAATACACCCCGCTGACTTACAACAAGAAGTACGTGTACCCGTGGTGGGGTGACACCCTGGGCTGGCTGCTGGCCCTCTCCTCCATGGTGTGCATCCCTCTCTGGATCATCTACAAACTCTCCACCATCAAAGGCTCCCTCAGAGAGGTGAGGTTGGTGCTCTGGGACCAGAGCATGGGCTGTGCTTCCGTGCTGAAGTCCAGCCCTGCAGGGGGATCATTTGTGTGTTGCTGGTTAATTAGCAGGGAGCCCAGAATAAATCTCTTGAATGAGTCCATTGCTATAAGAGACTTGGGTTTTCAAGTTCTGTGTTGCTGGAGGGCTGCTCCAAGCTGGCTGTTACCTCTTCATGCCCTTTTTTTATTGCTTCTGTCTCTTTGCAAGTGCTAATTGGAAAAAGGTCATTAGATGGAGAGGACAAAGATGATCTCCACGTTGCCCTTAACTGAGTCTTGAGGACTTGCTCTGAGAAAGCTCCAGATGCTCTGAGCATTGTGGTCATCTGAGTTCACCAGTCTGTGGCTGAGGCCATGGGGACAGAGTGGAGGGGATCATTGGAGATTTGGAGTTCCCATCACAGTCTCAGTGCCCTGGATCTGCCCTGCTTCCAGAGCTGCTGGGATCCATTGCTGGCTGCACTAGATCTCATTGAGAGGGCAGGGATCTGGAAAGTCAGACATTGCTCCAGATGGGCATCCCATCCCTGCCATGGCTCATGGTTTCAGGGAGAGATTTCACAAAGAGTCCTGAACTCCCAGGATCCCACCCATTCTCTGCACCCTGTGAATGTTCGAGAATGTGTTGTGACAGCAATGGGACTCTGACCCCTGTGTCCATTAGAGAGGGAGGAGTGGACACAGGTGCAGGGGCTTAGCAAGGGCCATGCAGCGTAATGTGGTATGAGAGTAGCCACTTGTGCACTTGCTGTCCCAGTTAAAGCCAAACCTGTGTGCACAGGCTCACCCTTTGCAGCCTGTGCTGATGGAGGAGTTGACCTGGATGTACTTGGTCACCAGCCTTTCTTTGGACTGCTTTGTAGCTCTGACCTGGAGCAAATGGAGGACAGAGCTGTCCTACCATGTCTCAGATCTCTCACGTGCTCAGTGCTTGTCCTGGGACAAGTGGTTGGAAGATGAGTTTACCCCCTCACTTTCTGAAGTGCTGACTGTCCTTGTTTTGGACATCTTGAGCGTATAGGGATCAGACCTGCAGCCCTGCCTGGCTGGCTGAATGAAACCCAAGACTGGAAGGGAAGGACCCACATGACCTTTTGTCCTTGCAGCTGTGTTTAGTGCCTGTCTTTGCCTTCCAGAGGTTCTGCCAACTCACCTGCCCACTTGAGGACTTGCCTACCAGGCCGGGCATGGGACAGCCCCTTCCTGCCACCAGATCTGGCCTCCTGACGCTGACAGAGCTCGAATCTAATTGCTAGGACTGGTGTGGCTCTCCCTCCCCTCCCCCAGGATGGTTTCTATACAGCATTTACCACCTGTTGGATAACACAAGGATTCTTCACTTGCTGAGAAGAGAGCGATTTCTGGGCTGAGCTCCCTTGTCTGGAAGATTTGAAGGGCTGAGGAAGAGTCTGCCATGGAGATGGTCTGTGTGGAGTTAGCAATGCACCTTAATTCTCTCCCTGGAGAGGGCTTTGAAGGGGCAGATCAAGCACCAGTGTTCCTGAGCATCCCCAGGCTTCTGGTGGGCAGAAAGGAAGGACTGACCCTGGAATGGAGAGTGTCAAAGAGCCTCAGAGTTATGGCTCCAGTGTAGACTTTGGGAGCTTCTCCATTCATTCCATTAAATCCATGTTTTTCCCCACTAGATCCACTCTGTCTCAGTTTTGTCTCACCAGCATCCCTTGCCTGTGGCATGTTAGGTGAGATGTGTGTCAACAGAGCTGTGCTGGCCTTTCAGGTCTGGATCTCTGTTGCACTGGCACAGTGGAATGGGAGGGTGGCCAGAGGAGAGGAAGCTTGGTAAGCCCTTGTATGTGGCAGCCCTGGGGTACCCTAGGTGAAGGGAAGAGTGCAATGGCATCTTCTGATGGAGCCCTTGCCAGCTCCCAGACAAAAGTGTCATCCATGTGATGAGTCACTGGGCTACTCCGGGGTCTGAGAGAAGCAGGGATTGGTGTTTTCTTCTTGCAAGTGAGGGATCATGGGAAGCTTTCCCTCATCTCTTCAGGTCTGTGTCTTTTTTTATGCTGACTTGCCTTCCAGGTGCTTTAGGGCCAGTCATTTCTGTTTTCCTGCGTGTGGAAGAAGAGCTGAGTGGCGGAAACGGACTCTGCGTGTTATGTCAACAAACAGGGCCCCTCGGTTCCAAGCTGTTTGGGTAAAAAAACCATAAAAATCAAAGAGCTTGTGTTTTAAGTGCTGTAGCCCCAGCATCCGAGGAGGGCAGCCAGAGGACATGTAACCCTGGGAAGCTGGATGGCTCCCAGGAAACCCTGAGGAAGCTGGAGCCTGGACAGAGCTGAGCCAGCAGCCGGCAGCGCTCAGCTTTCCGAAGCACAGACGGACACGGGTGGGCACCACGCTGCAGCCAAGGCTTCTGGTGACGCGGGCAGAGGAAGACGCGAATTAAAGCGAATTAAAGCAAATTAGAGCAATCCATGCCATTAGCCACAAGGTGGCCCCAGGACCTCACCTACCGCCGCCGCTCGGGATGGGGTCCTTGGCTGGGTGACGATGGGACCCCTGGGTCACGATGACCCGGCCATCCCCCTTTCTCCCCTTCCCGGTCGCCTGTCGAGGTTTTCTCTGCAGAATCTGCCTCCGACAGGGAACGGTGACCCCAGCTGTGGCTGTGTACTGGTTTAGACTTCTAGGCAATGGCAAATTCTTGGGTTTGGTTTCCCTGGGCTTGGTTTTCCCAGGCTTGGTTTTCCCCGGCTTGGTTTTCCCCAGTTTTTTAGTGTTCTTGGAGCTGGTAACCTGAGATGGGAGACAGGTCCGTGATGGAAAGGAGTCACGGACTTTTGCTCCTAGAGGCTGTGGAACTCTGACGAGCACCTAGTACTGAGGGGATTGCTGCTGGGAGGGTTTGTGGTGGTGCAGATTTAACCTCCAGGAGGGAAAACCCACTGATGTATTTTCCTCTGGGGCTTCATTGGCTCTCTTCTAAAGTAGCTTTAGAAACCTCAGCTCATTTCCATCCTGTTTTCTCTTTTCCTAGCCTATATTCCACAGGGGGTATGAGGTGGACAGGTTCCTTTGCAAGGCTGCATGTGCAACCATGGGATATGGTACTGGGTCTCAGAAATTACTTTTAGAAATGAGAGAACAGAGTTCAATACAGAAGTTTTTTCCTCCTTTTTTTTTTTTAATGAATCATATTAGAAGCTCCAGCAACAGATATTTTTATTCATGTAATTTTAACCTTAAACACAATTTTACTTTCATTTTCCAGTCATATCTATAAGAGGCTTGGCCCACTGGGAAGAAATTTTTACCATAATAGAAAACAGTAATTGTGCACAGCTGTCTCCAAAATATGGCTGATGTAGAAAGTCTGCTTGGCTGCATGTAGGCAAATTTGAGTTTGCTGAAAGCCTTGTGACTTGCTTTGTTTCAATATAGCCTGGTGTCCAGTGAGCTGGGCATGTGGTTTATTGATCTGGTTATGTATGAGCCAGGAAACCTCCCAAGCCTGTGTTCTTACATGACCCAGTTGCTGTAAAGCTTTGGATGAGCTAGACAGGTCAAATAAGCAAGAGGATCAAAGGTTTTGATGAGCACTTAAATAAATATCTTGTTTCTGATAGGAATTTAAGACAAAGTATTAGAACCTATGACACCTGGCTTGAAATATGAATCAAGTATATTCTGTATTGCTCGTTGATAAGGTTGATGGACTAAATCTGAAATTAATATATTTGAAACTTCCAGACATGAAATCTTTCACAGCACTTTTTAAGACCCCATGGTTAGAGGGAACTTTGGTAAAATTTGGAATATGGTGATTGTTCATGATTTGGATTGTGGTGAAAGGGATTTTCATTGAATTAAAAATCAGCCCAGTATTCCTTGCACTCTGTGGAATTTACACCTATTCATACCTTCTCTACCTGGAGAGATGCTGTTGTCCTTTTAGACAGGAGGTGTGTGGTCATTGGAAATTTCCCACCTTCAGAATCCAAAACCTGCAACTTAGGCTGAGAATTCAACCCATTATTTTCTGGGTAATGGGCATGAGATCAAAGACCCTTTTTTTTTTTTTTTTTTTCAGATGAGAAGTTCACCTAAAAATAAAACTGTCCCTGAGATTCTGCCCCTGGTTGCTAGTGCTTGGAAAGGATGACCTTTCCATCCATCTGTCTGTGAAAACCAGGCTCTGCTTTTCCCATACTATGACACTTGCATCAGTGGTGCCCAGGGAAGTCTCAGCCCTCCTTACCTAGGGATGGAGATGCCCAAATAGGGCAGGGGAGAGACTCAGGGATGGACCTGTGGACCTGTGGAGCAGGATGAGTCTCAGGGCGAGCATCCTGATTCCTGGGGTTGCCAGCATGTTTTAAGAGATGCCTTGAGAGGTTCTGCTCCTTTTGCCATTAGTGATATATACAAGACAGTTTTCCATGGCTGTTGAAAAATTACGTATTGTGAGTTGCTGTTTGGTGACAAGAAAGGTGGATGTGTTGGGAAAAGACAGGCCATGGTGCATAAATGGAGAGAACAGAGTAAGATTAACATGTTAACACATGAGATACATAATTCTGTGAAGCAGAGATCCACAAATAATCTGTTAAGTGTGTCCTACAGGTGGGTGCAGATGAGCATATCCCATGGAACAGGGTATTTGGCTGAGCCCTTATCTCCTAACATGGTTAGCAGCCTGCAGGATGGGGATCTGCATGGTGCAGATAAGGGAAGCATGTGTGTGGGAGCACAAAGACAGGAAGCTGTTACTTCTAAGAAGTTACCAGTGGTTTGCTTACCCCCTTCTCCATCTGACCTGCCCCGAGTTGCATCATTTTGGGCAGCCACATGTGCTTCTCTGTGCCTGCAGACTGACCTTGTCCTTCCCATCCTTGTGCTATGTACACTGGAGGTGTTTGCTGTCCCAACAGACATCCCACAGCACCAGGCTCAGCTGCCCTGAGGAAGCAGGGAGGGAAAGCAGGAGCAAACAGGCACATACCCATGTGTCCTCTGCCTGCCTTTGTACTGTGATCCTCCTTGGTCTCTGATCAATAATGAGCAGTGCTGTGAGACTCAGAGAAGCTGTTAGACTACAGATGTTCCCCCAACATTGTTAGTCCTCCTTCCTGACCACCTTTATCACCAGCACTGGGCTTCTAAGCCATTTGCCCTTGCCTCATCCTCTCCCCCACGGGGAATGCTGTGAAACAGGGGATCTCACCCTGCCTGTACTTCCAAAGATGAAGGCTCCTGGCAGCCTCCTCTTCCCTGGGAGCCTGGTGAGGGAGTGGTGCTGTGGGTGCTGGAGCTCGTCATGGTTCTGTGGGGTCTCATTAACACTTGTTACTTGGGTCATGTTAACTAGTGATTAGTTTTGGAGGAACTGCTGTCAGAAGTCACAGTAGAAGTTAGCTGTGAACATAAAAAATAAATTATATGAATGCCTAGGAGGAAATCCTCTGCAAACAGTACTCAGTTGGCTAGGCAAGCTCTTGGCCAAAGAGGCAGCGGCTTTGTGCCCAAGGGGGAAGCATTTCTCCCATTTTGTTAGCAAAGGTGTTAAAAGGTGGGATTGGTCTGGACAAGTGAGGGCAGTGGTGGCTTCTCCTGCAGGTGGCACAGCCAGTTGGGCAGCCAGGGCTGCAGGGTTTGCTGCCTCCAGCACAAATCCCAGTGACTGCCTCTGCAGCTTCTGGTGTTTGTAGAAGAGCAGGAGCACATTTTGGATTCACCCAGAGGGTGTCATGCTGACAGACCTCTCCCAAAAGCTGGACTGGGAGGGGGGGAGGGAATGGACTCGTTTTGGCTTGAATCCTTGCATCTCACTGGCTCAGGGATGAGGGAAACATCGTGGGGCCCAAGACTTGCTGCTGCCAGGGAGTGTGGCCCTGGTGTGGGCTGGTGTTGGCAGCCTGCCACTCTGGGCTGGCTCTTCTGCAGGCATGTCAGAGCTGGCTGGAAGGGAGGAAAGGGTGGGGAGACCCAGATAATGGGAAAAACCAACACGTGCTATGAGAAAAGAGAAGGTGAAAAGGGAGGCAAGGGTGCACTGCCAGCTGGCAGGGGGTGAGCAGGGTGGGGAGGAGCAGACCTTTGAGGAGGTACAGGGCAGATCTGAAGTTGTGGTTACCCATCCATCAGAGCAAAGGATGGTGCAGCAGGCTGAGTCCTGGTCTCCAGCTGCCCTGGGCCTGGCAGGTTGAGGGTATCAGGTCACTTCAAGGATAGTTCTCCTCCTATGATGGGAGGGGATGGAAACCCATGCAACTGGCTCTAAGCGAGCTGGCAGCTGAAGATGGAGTGAGTACCTCTGTGTGATGGGACAGCTGTGCTTTCCCATTCCTCCTGTGCACCCCTGGGCACAGCAATGGGGCTTCCTCTCGTCTTGGTTTTCCTGCTTGCAAAATCAGATAGTGACCTCCCTTCCTTTGCAAAGCACCTCAGGGTGTGCTGTGGGGAGAGCTATGGAGATGTGTGTGCTGCTGATGTCTGAGCTGCACACAGCAGGGCAGGTCCCATGTCTGAGAGGGGTTCATGCTGCCTGGGGAAGGGGGTGCTTTGAACATTTCTAGGATTTATTGCAAGCAGCACTTTCCTTTTGGGGATGGAGTGTTTAAGAGCAACCTCATCCACACTCAGAGAGGAGGAGCTCTGCAGTGAGGTTGTCATGCCCCTTAGCAGCCCTGTCCTACCTACACAGCTGTGCAGCCCAGGGTGCCTGCTCAGGGCTGACTCTGCCAGTGAAGGTGGCAATTATTGGTCAGGGAGTGCATCACCCCTTACCTTGCCCTCTCCTGAGCACAGTCTCTTCCCCCTCAGCTGAGCTGGTCAGAAGGTGGTTTCTGGTTTTCAGTCTGGGCCATCACTCTAGTGCAATCCCTCACGTGGAAGCTGCCATGCTGAGATAAATGTGCCCCATGCCTGTAGCAGGATTTAAAACCACCATGAATTATTGCCTGATGGGAAACACTGAAGCCCGAGTGTGACTTCTGGTACCTTCTGGGCTGGAAAACAGAAATAGCAGCCTTTTTTTCCTCCCAGAGAATGACTTTGACACATTGCTGGATAAAGTTTTCATTTAGGTTGACTTTCTTCTTGTTTTACCTGAATGTCACAGGTCATTTCCCATCTACAGCTTTGCACAAAACCCGCGCTGTTCCTGTGAAACACTTCAGTGTGGATAAATCAAGTTTTTAGGTCAGCTCTGCTTACCTAGGCTTATCTCAATCCCCTTTTCATATCTGGATAACCTCTACTGCACCTTTTCCTCAGCTGCGCTGGGTCACGCCAGTCCTCTGTGACAGGACAGGCAGTGGCACTGTCCTTCGTGGGCAGGGACAGAGGCAATGCAGTGGCTGTGTTGTGTAGCCAGCACATGGTGTTCACCTTGCAGTCTTTCAGGACTTCAGAGGCAGCCCCTAAAAGGTAGAAGATGGAGCCTGTCCCCTCTGATGTCGATGCCAGGTTGTGCAAAGGAAGAATCAGCCTGTATTTCTTTGGGTGTGGGACCAATCCATTCAACTAGCCCATAGGGAAGGTGAAAGCCAGGGCTTTGAAAATGGCATGCTTGGAAGTTTAATCCCAGAAACAGTGTACTACACTTTGTCCTTGGCTGCCTGTGAAGAAGCATCACCTGCTCCAGCTGCCACCCTAGCAGCCCCATTGCCCAGCTGGTACCTCTGGGAGAGGGCTGGGCTGGCTCGGAGCTCCACCACCCTGGGGATGTCCCCCAGATCTCATCCCGAGCTGCTCTGCCCCTCTTTGCATTGCTCAGAAGTGTGGGTTCAGACCACCTGCCTCCAGTGTCAGCTGAGGTAGTACATTACACCCCCAAAGTAGATGGAGATGTTTTCCTTACTGCCTCCAGCGCTGGCCTCAGTGGTTTATCCCAAGGATCCCACCAGGCACAGGGTTGATTCCCCTTACGCATGTCTCCAGCATTATTTGTCCCCAAGCTAATCCAGCGTGCTCCAATGCAATCTGAGTCACTGGCTTCTGGCACCTGTGGAGGATTTTTTTGAGACAACATTACAAATGACCTCTATAAGCGTGTGCAGGCACGTAAACCTACTGCTTCCCTACTCTGTGGTGGTGAGGGCTCGTGTCAGCTCCCGGTTTCTCACTGAGGGGGCTGAGGGATGCTTATCTGGTGAGCCCTGACACAGCCGAGCCACTGGAGCATGTGCTGGATGTTCCCCACCTCCCACCCCACAAGCCGCTCTGGTTAGGCCACATGGGTACATGAAAAGGTCAATAGGAATTTGGAAGGCACATTAACAGGCAAAGCAGAAGACAAAACAGTAACAGCGTTAAAAAAAAAAAATCTGACCTGAAGTATCTTGAGAAAAATGGTGTAACTGGAATGCCTGTTGCTAGTGTTGGTCATGAGAAGCCCTGGAAAAGTGTACCAGGGCTAGGCACAGAGGGATTGTGCACTTCTAATGAGCACCCAGATACTATAAAGATTCCTGCAGTACCTCTTCTTGCTGACAGAGCTCTGTCCCATGAGCTCTACTGGCACTCAGCATAGGGCACAGGCATGGAGGGAGGGGCCTGCGTGACCCCAGGACAAACATTCCCCTCTTCACACACCCTCTGCCTTTTGTTCACCTGTCTCATAGTGTTAGTGAGTCTTGAGCTTGGCCACAGAAGGTTTAGTGTAGTGCTCCCTGGAGATGGGACAATTCTGCACATTTGTAGGATGACTTTGAGGGATGTCACTATCCTGCTAAAGTGCTGGAGCTCCAGTGCAGTGGGACCATGTGGCAGTCAGACTGGGCCATGCTGCAGGGTCTGCAAGGGGGGAGGTCCCTCTCTGCTAAGGTCCAGATGACCTGGAGTCACTCCCTGACTGCTGTTGTTGATGTTTGCAAACATTGGTCCTTTACCCTGCCCGCCTGTGGCTGATCTTATTTTGCTTTCCTGTCAGGGCCACAGTTCAAGGTCTGGAGGGGTGCATGTTGTGCATGTTGTGAGAGAGTAGGGGAGAAAGTTCTTTTACCCTGATGCACCTCCCTGCCTGATGTCCCACCACCCACACGTGAGCTGGGTGATAATTTGGTGGGGGGAGCTGGTGGAAGGGGAGGGACAGGAGGAGGAGAGAGGGTAGTCTCTGCCTAAACTCTTCCTGTATCTCTTTGGCACTCGGTGGATTCCCTGCCTGGATTCCAGTGGGACGGGAAAGGACAGGACAAGATAGAACGGGAGGGGCTTGCCTGGGGGAGACCTGCGCAGGGTTCAGGTGAGTTGGGCGTTTGCTCATTGAGCAGATCTGGCTGGATGTGTGTGTCACACCGGGAGTGCCAGTGCCTCCAGTCCTCCCTGCTGCATGCCAGTGCTCTGGAGAGTGGTCCAGCAAATCTGCAAGGGGAAAATCTTCTCAGCGTTAAACAAAGGAAGAGAGAGATGGAAAATAAGGAGCAAATAATCAGTTTGGATCAAACCAGGGAAGAGATTTTTCTTTTAGTGATTCCTATAGGAAAGGACAGGCAGAGAAGCTGCTGGGGGGCTGCTGGGAAGCTGAGAGCAAAGAGATGCCTGAAGGATGGATAATTGGTACTGAAGGTTGTGGCAGCAGAGAGAGAGAGAGAGAGAGAAAAGTACTCAGCAGAAAGATTGAGAAGAGAGATGAGAGCAAGCCAGATAAGGACAGGGATGAAGGGCAGATAACTAAGTGATAATAGGTACAGCAAAGGTGCTAGGTGTGAAGTAGGCTGTAGGCATTTCAGCTACTGCAAATATGAGTCAGTGACTCCCTCTCTTCCTGTGCTGCCCTGCAGAGGTGCTGGCCTTAAAGCATTTACTTGGGGGCTGCAGCTCTAAAAGATGTACCTGGTAATGTGCTCCTTGTTCTTCTTTCCACCAAGGCTTCATCAAATTTGCCTCTGAGTAGGGGTGAGGCAGGGAGACAGCATAGTTTCTGCATGTGCTAAACTCTGAGGATCTTGGGCATTTTTGTGAACAAACTCAAGCGGAACATGTGGGGGTTTCATAACACCTGATCTGCGTCTTCTTAAATCAACAGTGCTTTTAAAGTAATCACTGTTAGTCAAGGCTTTCACCCAATGCCATTGGAAATGCTGTTGCCCTAGTTTTTCCTCTTTGGCAGCTGCTGATATGAGAGGCTGAACCTTGGACCTGACCTTTGAAGCTCTTTAACAGCCCAATTTTGCTGGATTCGTGGGTGCAGATGTGGCCCTTGCAGAGGGCAGGCTAGAATGTCCTGTGCCATATCTCTGCTTGACGGTGCTCCTGGGCAGGGCTATAGGAAAGTTTTGGTGCCCCAGGCCGGAAAGCAGACACCTTGCCTCTCAGAGGGTGCAGGTGGGTTGCAGTCCCATGGCATTACAGTGTGGTGTTACATCAGGCACTGCTGGAAGGCACTTAGGGCACTTCTGGAGTCATAGTCTCCATATACCTCTGCCTGCACTGATTTCACCTGGTGTGACTTGTCCTGAGCACCAACTGGAGATGGCTGAGCCGGCCCAGAGTCCGCCAGGTAGATCCCCAGCCTGCACCTGAGCAGGACACAAGGTGCTGGGCTCCCCATGCAGGGCTGAGCAGTGTGGGGACAATCATGGTGGGGAGCTCCTGCAGCTCTGCTCTGCTGCTCTGTGATGTCTGCACACACATCTGGGCTGAGACACTGTTGGCTCCCCTTGTCCTCCGTGTGAGAGGCATAAAGCAACATGGTGTGCCTTAACCTTGACTGCCTTTTGGGAGAGTTTTGCTTGAGTGTGCTTCCCTCACGCTCCCCCTTTCTTGTCACTGACAGCAAGTGCCCTCAGGCTGTGTTTTTGGGAGGTCTGGCAGGGTGTGCCCGCCTGGGGGAGTTTAGATACAACTGCCTACAGCAGTGTGATGCCAAATTCCCTGTGCTGCTCTCCCACCTCTGAACCATTGGCTGCAGTGCTGGCTCTTCTGCTCTCTTGCTCCAGTGGCTTTGCTGCCCATCCTTCCCTAACTCCTTGGCCGCCAGGCTCAGGCTGCACACAGGTGGCCAAGCCTTCAGGGCTGGCAGCCTCTGTCTCTTCACCCGACCTGCCCAGGGCTGCCAGGTGCTGTGCCTTGCTCTGTGAAATTGCTGCCCCAGTGAGGTGGCAGCTCTGTAGCCACCATGTCCCATCCTGCAGACTCCGTCCTCTCCCCGTGGGGCACCTTGGGGCTGCACCACAGGTTGCTGCCCCTCTGTGCCCCTGTGGGGTCTGTTTGTAGAGCGGGTACTGGAGCAGCACAGCTTTCACACTCTATGCTGTTCACCTGCTCTGCTCCTCCAGCCAGTGACAGAAGCTGTGCTGTCCCCTTGGCTGTGCACAAGGACCTCTGAGCAAGCCACGGGACATCAGCTAGACACCTCCAGCCACCAGGGAGGTGAATCTAGGGGCTCCCCTGGGGCCAAGCTGGCTCTGTGTCTATAGGAGACCTGTCACTGTGGTGCCCTGTAAGAAGGATGGATCCTGCTGTGGATGGGCCTCTTGCTGTGTTGCAGCGAATACAACCAGACTGTGGGCTGAGTGGAGGTCTCAGGAGTATCTCGTTTTATGTGAAGACTGGTTTCTGGCCATATTTACACCCCGTTTATGGACTTCATCAGTTAGTCTTGACTTTTTTTCTAGGTTAAAGAAAGAAGACCCCCATGTCTCTGTAGCTCAGAGCAGGCATGGTGAACCATGGACACTGACAGAGACTGATCTGGCCCTGAGAACAACAGCCTACACTGATTTTAGCAAGATGTTTGCCACTGATCCTCAGGAAAGTCCAGCCACTTTTAGGTACTTAGGAGGATCTCCTGTTCTGGCAGCAGAAGACAGGCCAGGAGCCATTTGGTACCCTCCTGAGCTGGGGGTGTGTGCTCTGAAGGGTAATGCTCTATAATCCTTGCAGCTTGTACTGCAGATGTACATGTCATTAGCAAACTCTCATTTGCTTCTTATCTCACTCTTTCTGGTGCCAGTAAGTAGCAAACTCTCTGACTGCAGAAGCATTGCTCTTATTTCACATTGGAGAAAATATAGGCAGAATCTGATCCTTGTAACAGCCTCCTGTGCCCCATGAACCTTGCTGAACAGATGCTTTGAGAATACCCTGCAGCCCACAGAATCTGGAAGTTAATTAGAAAGTGTAAAGAAGCCAAGTAGCTTTCAACAGTTCGAAACGAAAGGCATTTTAATTTCAGCTGCTGTCCTCTAGTTGATCAGTCTTTCTCATGCTACATTTTTCCTTGTCTTTTTGCTTTTTGCAGCTGGAGTGAGCCATTCTCCAGCAGCACCTGGGTTTGGAAGCAGCCATCCCTGCTCTCTTAGATTGGCTGGAAAAGACTTCCTTCTACTGCTAATATTTTCCTGTCCATCTTGCAGAGATGACCTATTCCAGTAGCAGCCCCCACTCACTAATTTAACTGTGTTTGTTCCTCAAGCTGTACCTTGGCACTACTGTTCCTCTCTGAGCCCTGATTTTCTCTCTCTGCTCCCACAGCCGCCCCCCCCTCCTGCCATCAAAATGCAGGGCAGGATTTCAGCTGCCGACTAACTGCTGGCTCTGATTGTGCAACCAGAGAATTTTCTGTGTCCTCCTGCTCCTCCTTTTGTAACAGCCTGCTTTGCTTTCTGATTCCTCCCTCCCCACCTTAAATTGCAATTTACGTCCTTGGTTGCTGCTTGTTTCAAAGTGAAACCAAGAAACATAAATGCAGTGCAGCTGCCTGCATTGTCACCTGTGATTCTGCAGCCCAGGCAGCACCTACCAGTGTCCAAAGGAGCTTTAACACTGTGCTTCCTCTAATAAGTGCTATTGGCTGCTTTTTAAAGACATCTCTGCAGTTGTCTCTGTTTCACTATTCCCTCTTGAGATTGTCCTCTTCTCATTTGCCTTAAGATAAATCAGCAGAAGAGGTCAAACGGAGGATGTTAACTTCCCAGCAGTAGAAGCTTCTGTCTTGACAGCAGTCAGGAACAGGTAGTAAGTTTCAGGAAGAAAAGCTTTAGGAGAATTGCCATTGGCTTCTTCCTCTGGTGTCAAAACTCCATGTGGCTTCACTCTCAACTTTCTCGTCTCTCTCTTGCTCCTTATCTCACCTGAACAACTCTGAAAAAGCCCTTTTTTTACCCTGGGGGAGGCTGAGGATACCACCATGTTTTGCTTTCAAATGACACTTTCTCTTCATATGCTCCTCTTCTTCTGATTCCTGCCTCTCCTCTTTAGTGGCATCTTGTTTCCAAATAAAGCCAAAAAATGCTGTTCTCCTGCATATCTGCACTGTGTGTTCAGCACATAAGACCCAGCGGGTGAGTGTCCAGAGCACTTCAGAGGTGTCTTTGCTTTTCCTTGCCTTTTGTGACCATACTTGAAGAATCCTGTGGTGGTAGGTGTGGGACAAACAAAGTCCAAAATTTGTGACCAGAGGGAGACTGAGTTACCTCATTCAAATGTTGAAGAAGGGAACTTGTTGGTCTATGTTTATGGATGCCTGCATGCTGCCTGTTCTCCTTCCAGAACCTGTGGGAATCCAAGTGTTCTTATTTTTTCAGCAGTAAATCTTTTTGGGAAAAAATTTGGCTGCTTCCATGCACCATGCCCAGCCCTGTACCATTTCACACAGAGCTGCCTGTTGCACTGGGCACAGAGGAAGCCTCCTACTCTGTAGGAAGATGACAGACTGCAGGTCACTCCTGTGAAGGGTACTCCAGGCCTGGCAAAAAGCACCTCCTCAAAGTGCTGAGGGCTGAAAATACAGCAAAGCACTTCTAGAAGAGACTGTTGAGTTCAGAGGGAGCTGAGAAGGGGAGGTGGTGGTGAGCGGGACCAGGAGAGGGGTAGACTATGGATTGCATCAGATGGCATCTTAAAAGTTGGAAAAACTTTATGGCAGAGGGAAAAAAGAGGCTGGGAATGAAAGAGTCATAGGATTTTTCCCCCCAAAATTTGGTGAAGAACAGCAGAAAAGGTGCAGGTGAGCAGTGAGGGGCACAGTCTTTACTTTGAACTCATAGATTACGGAGAGGGGTATCCAAAGGGAGAGGAAAATGTCTGCCTGTCAGGATGTAACACAGTAGATGGCTGCGGCTGCCGTGGGAGAACCAAATTGTTCTTAGCTGGAAACAAGAAGTTATTTGAGTCCCCATCTGGCCCCAGAACATATAGGGCAGGGGCACAGTAGGATTAGATGTTTAGAAAGAGAGCCAGGAGGTACATAAATAGGCTTCATCACAGAAACAGCAGGCAAAGCTGAGAGGGAAGTAGTGGGGATGTGTAATGCTGTGCATGGCTTTGTCTGGGAAAGGAGAAGCTGTAGTTCATGACATGAAGGACCAAAACTTTGGGCACCAGTTTAATCCATCATCTGTTCCCAGCTGAAGAGTTTTGACTTCATAACCAAGGTGCTTTCCCCCTTCTTAAAATAGGAAAATGAAGCCACAGGTGGTGCATCTCCTCTGCTGCTCTGTTTGTCCAAGCTATGTTCCTCATTGCAGCATCACAATTCTATCCTTTGTGTTCGCCTATTCAGGAGTCAAAGGAGAGATGCAGAGTCAAAGCTCTGGTCCAGGTGTCCCTGGGGTGGAGGCTGGTGACAGGGCTGAGGCTGCAGGCTGGCACTCGTAGCATTCCCTTCCTGGGGCTTGGTGACAGGTGATTACTTGATTGTGATCTTCCCCTTCCCCCACATGTGAAACAGGTCTAACAAAAGAGAAGTAAAACACAAATATTAGTAGAAATAGGCTGGCTCTTGCATCCACCTTACATTAAAAGAATAAAAACAAAGCATTAGGTAAGTCATCTCCTGCCATCTTCCTGTGACATCCTCAATAACCCAGACTTAAACATCATTGTACTTGATAATGTGCCCTGGACTGCAGCAAATTGGAATGTGCCAAGGACTGTGACAGATCAAACACATCTCATTAAGTATGTGTTACTTTTTCTCTCACATTTGACAGTGCGTGGAGCTCTGCTCCTCTCAAAGATGAGGAGGCTGTGCTGCAGCATCGGAATAAACTGATTAGCCAGCTGGCAGGCCTTGCTGCAGGCAGGCAGTGGGGAAAGGGGCCTTGCCTGAGCTTCAGAAGCTGAGAAATGGCTGGCAGGAGGACACGATGTTTCCACCTCCCTGTGCAGCCCAGCAGGCGAGCTAAGGGAAGAGGGCAAAGCTGGGACTGGGAGGATCTCTGTGCTGGTGAGCTGCTGCTGCAAGCCAGCATTTAGGGTGTGTGCCTTGATACTACCTTCTTAAAATGTGGGGTTTGAGGTTTGTATGAGGCTGTTAGAGGGCTGATTGACCTTTACACTCATATGTAGATCTATATGTGTTAGAGCCCTTGCTGGGTTTGGGACTATGCAAGCCATACCAGTAAATAGGTGCTTTCCAGCATATGAACTATAAAGGGCAAGGGCTGGAGATAAAATGGAGATTGATTCCTTAGTGCCCTCACGCATCTGCATTTGACACTGAAACTGGTTATACCCACTGCAGTACTGCCCATATATAAGCTCATATAGGAAATAACTCTAAAACCCTCTCAAATTTATAAGGGATCAGGATCTTATGCAATGTTTTCGAAGAGGCAGCTGTGTTAGCCTGGAGGATGCTCTTCACTGACCCCTGATTACTCTCCTCTTTGGTTTGTGCTCCCCTCGTTCTTGCTGCAGCCTCTATTACAGTGGTTGATGCTTTGCAGGAGATTCATCCCTTTACATCCAGAGTCCATGGATATCTGCTGATGATTTCAAAGCAAATAGGATGGGCCCTTCAGGAAAGCAGATGGGGGAACAAAGACTGTTGTTGCCTTGGGCACTTAGAGAGCAAGTGGTGTATTACACTGTGAGATCTGATTTCCTTTCTTTGCTTGAATAACAGAGGGAGGAAACATGTCTGTGTTAAAG
The DNA here is from genome assembly GCF_001715985.3 of Manacus vitellinus. Lineage (NCBI taxonomy): Eukaryota > Metazoa > Chordata > Aves > Passeriformes > Pipridae > Manacus > Manacus vitellinus. The sequence continues at coordinate 6,713,296 of NW_021940682.1, forward strand.
AACTACTTGTTTTGCTGTGAACATTCATTAGAAGTTGTCTTTTCATACTCAAGCATGTTTCTTTGCCCGAGGGCCTGATATATCCAGAGGGTTTGCATTTAGGAAATCATTTCATTTACAGAAGTAAATGAGATACTTTGATAACGATGCTGTCCTGTGTGGGGTAAGTGCCAGCAGAGCCAACCAGTTCCTGTTCCTGCTTCCCCCTTGCCTCACTGGAAACTACACCAAAACAAGTGCTGTGGTGTTCCTTGGCTGCTGGGACAATTAGATGTTAGAGTCTACATGTGTGCTTTTATTTCCAGCTAGGTCATATTCCCTGGTAGTCCCTACTCCCCATGAGATATCTCATGCCCTGATGCTGGTCCACAGGGAGATGACTGGAGAGAGACTAGGCATAAGGAGGGAGGGAATAGGTCCTGGTGCAAAGGGTGGATAGATAGATTTGGTGGTCCTATAAGGTAAAGGACATCAAAGGTGACAAGATCCTGCTCACCACTGAGTTGCTGACTGGGAGAGGTCCCTGGCCTGAGCTGCCTCCAGAGCTGTGCTTGGACTTTGCCTGGGAGAGAGCAAGTTGAAGTAGTCCAGAGCAGATCTGGGGGCAGTGGAAATGTTAAGCGGTGTGGGTGACGCAGACTGCTGTCCCTGTTGCTCCCCAGAGATGGGAATGTCCCCTTAGGTGGCACAGAAGGAATGATAGATGTGACATTAAAAAAAACCCTGGTGAACCACCAGCAAATTGAATCTGTAAGTTACTACTGAAGGAACCAAGCCCTGATTTCTTTGCAGTCTCAGATGCTGGAAATGGAAACAGAGATGCTGCTGCTTTGTTTCCGGTGTAGTTTCCCAATCCCAACATGGCAATGTGTATCCCTTGCTGATGCCAATCACTCTTTCAGAGGCCAAACTGTGCTTACTAATAATGCCACCAGTGAGATGTAGCTAAAATTAGGACTTCCCTGTCATGGTTCACCAGATTCCCTGCTCGTGTTAGGTCTGTGCTTTCTGTCAGGACTGACATGTGCATCCCTACCTCAGGAAACTCACTAGAGGAAGATTTTGAGAAGAATTTTTTTAGCTGTGACAGAGGAAGCTTTCTCTTTTCATGCTTTCATTTCTTCTTATAATCAACTGCCTGTAACAACATGAAAATGTTGTTGAAAAGAAGATTCAGTCTGGTCTGTGTGAATTTTGATTAGATTTAAAGTAACTAGCCAATAAAAGGACTTTGTGTATGGTAGAGAATTGCATCTTTTAACAGCAACCACTAACATTGCTTCATTAAGATGATGCTAAACGTAATGCAGGATTTAGTAGAGACTGGAAAATGTCTTAATTGTGCCACTCTGGAGGCCCAGCCACATTCAACATGTCTCCTCCAACAGTGACTTCACTCTGTGTTTCCACCTCTGGGCTTTTTCCCGCTGATATTTTCACTGCAGCACTGGACTTGTCTAATCTGAGAACTCCCTTGCCCGGACACGAAACACCTCAAAAGTATGAGGCCCTTTTGCTCACCCCAGGGGCTTTGTTTCCTTGCCCTGTATTCTTTGAAAGGTTAGGCAAAGGTGGAGGATTGGTGCTGGTACCTGCTTGTTAGTGAAGAGAGCCTGGGTCAAATAAGTGCCTGTGCACTGCTGCGTTGTCAGGCTGTGGTAGTGTAGTGTGGTGTCCAGGGGGACAAAGACAACACTCCTACCAGTGCCTTGAGGTAAGATAGTAGGTTGTCCATTCTTGTTCAGATTATTAATCTTATTAACATTTCTCTCCTGCCATCTAAAACCAGACAGTTGTTGTATAAAGCACACTGGGAGAAGAAACTCCTTCTGCCTCCATTCCCTCCTTCTGCTTCATCTCCAGCTCCTGTTCTCTTCCTCTGAACTGCTGTTTCCAATTTAACAGGCCAGGTTTCAGCAATGATGGAGGTGCAGAGCACTTAGTCAGGGGCAGATAGGAAGGATGAGGAAGGGGGCTGTGAGCAGGGAAGGGTGAATTCAGGGGTGAGTCCAGTAAAGGGGTAGTGTGGGTGGGTTCATCTCACCTGATCAGTGACCTTTCCTCTGTCTCTTCAGCACAGACATAACTTGGGGATAATACTTTGTGCTGACACTAAAGAAACCATTTTCTGGAGGATAATGGAACCTCAGGCTGACACAAGGAACACAACTATTGTGGTGACAGGTCCCCTCCCTCCCTCTTCCCACCAGCTTGTCCTGCAGTGGCTCTCTACATCCCATGTTCTCCTTTTCTTCTGTCCCACAGAGCCATGACAAGAGCTGTGCCTAAAGAAGGAGAGCCCAATGGGGCCATTGCAGGACCTGAAGAGACAAAAGTGGAGGAAATGGAAGAGAGAGGCCAGTGGCGTAGCAAAGTGGAGTTTGTGCTGTCTGTGGCAGGGGAGATCATTGGTCTGGGTAACGTGTGGAGGTTCCCATACCTCTGCTACAAGAATGGTGGTGGTAAGTTCACAGCATGCATGAGATGTTCTAGATCTGTAGCCATGACAAGAGATATGTGCATGCCTGAACCCGTTTCTCCTATGCCTCATGTGCCCCAACATGCACTCCCTTATCTTCTCCTCCAGCAAGTTAGCTCCTGCCAAAACCAGGAGGAATAAAAACTGAGGGGTGAATTCAGCTGTCCAGCAGGTACTGTTTCTGAAAGCAGCAATCTCAAGTTTGGATGCTGAATTAACTCTAGTAACTTCTTAAGGCCCTTGGGTATCTCAAGAAATTGGTGGTCTTTGGAAACTATCAAGTGCTGTGAATGGTCAGAAAGCCATCAGCAGCCTCCTCCTACACAATTCCCTTTTCCTACTCCCGGTGTCACCTCCACCTCTCTCAGGCCCTTCCTCACAGAGGAAAAGCTTAGATGGTGCTGGTATCCTTGCCAAGGCCTGATACTCCTTAGGAGGACATTTCTCCCTTTTTCTCAGGAGCAGTTCCCACAGCCATCAAACCACTACTAGGAAAACCCATGGAAGGGTTCATTCACCTTCCCCTTTGTCTCTTTGCATGGCTCTCCTTTTCCAGTAGCACTGCAGTAAGATCATTACATGGTTAAAAATTAAACTTTCTCATAACAATAAAATGAAACGGAAGGGAATAATTGACTGTCACTAACTTTTCTTGGTGAATCAAAATCAACTTTGTAAAAGAAAAGGAGGAATAACAAATTACATGTCAAATACAGCAATAACTTCTCTTTTGTTCTTGTTCTCTAGAGACTCCTTGAAATAACATTCTGGGACTTGCTTGTTCCCCCCACTTTAAAATTCCTTTCTCTGCAAACCATGCCACAAAGGCCTTTTTTGTCCAAGGCGCCGTGAGCTTTCACCAATAGATGAGTGGTTCCAGGACTTGCAAATTCCAAATCAAACAGGAGACAATACAATGAGTCCTCTAAAACAAAGAGGGGCTGGGTAAGAAATAGTTAAAGAAAATGGAATTGAGTTTTTCTTAAACCTGGGATGGTTTTTAGCAGATCCTCCAGTCTCCTTTTCCTATGTTTTGATGGGAGGCACTGGAGGCACCAAAAGCAAATCAGACCAGCATGGGTTAGTAAACACTGGGAGTGCCTCTGATTGAACAGCCCATTCTGCAGGGATGGTTTGAGAGAGGAGTCATGGGTTTTGCATGGAAAATTTCTTCCTGGGCTCAGATGATATCTTTGCATAGTTTATGCCTGTGGTATCCAGTTCAGTAGTCCTTGCAATTTGTATGATAATTAGTGTAAGTGAAAAGGCTACTTTTGTTCACTTTAGATACCTATTGAATAACTTTTTTTTTTTTTTTTAATTAAACTACTCTGGAATATCTAAAGCTGCAATTCAGAGGGCAACAAGGCTAGGCTTGGGAAAGATTAGGATGGGAGAGGCCTTCCCTCACAGCTCACATGCTACCTTTGCAGAAGGTATGCCACTGCTGTACAAGGTACAATTCTCTCTCCAGGGCTCTAGGGAACCAGATGGCTGACAAACTTGTGTGGGACAAGGCACTGTCTTTCCTATGACACTCAAAGATATTCTCATCATTGGAAAAGTCCTTGAAATGGCAAAGAAGGCATTTTCCACCTATAACTGTTGCATCCCCGTCCCTCCTCCCCAAACTGGAGATGGCTGTCCTGTCACCTTTCTCCACCTTCAGAGGTACTGAGATGGTTATAAAGCTGTAAGAGAGATGCCATAGAAACAATAGCACTAATTTGCTGTAAAGCAACCAACTGTAGCCTTACCTATGGCTGCACTATCAAATTTGATCTGATTCTGAACAGCATCCTGAACTTGCTGTTGTCTCATAAGGAAAAAGAATCTGTTTCTGGGGGCCCCTCAGTCCTCCAGCAGAGCAGCAAGTTGAGGAGGGGATCGCAACTGGAGTTTCAGCTGGTAACTCCTCTGGGATGGTTACAAGAGACAAGGCAATAGAGGTTTAACAAAGCCCTCATTGCTCAGAGACCACAATGGGTCAACCTCTGAGACAAATGGTATCAGAGGAGAGAATCTGGAATCTGCTGAAAGACTATCTGTGTGCAGGATGATAAAGCTGTCTTGCAGATTTGGCAAACAGATAGATGTCTTGCAGCACCAAAAGCAGCAGCTGCCTCTAGTTCAGCACATGCAGCTCCCTGTCCCTGCTCTGCAAACCTGGACTGACCCTGAGAACCAGCCTCCTTCCCTCTGGCCCCAGGTCTCCTGCAGCTACACACAGCTGTGTTTAGGGGAAAATTTGGATGTTCCTTGTTATTGTAACATTGTTGGCTTAAAAACAAGGGCAAGTGTTCCCAGTTGCTAATTGTCACAGGAAGGGATTTCAGTGTGGATGCCTGGTGCTGGCAGGAGAGGAAAGGGCCTGGGGGGGGACAATGTCTGGGTTTGGCTGAGAAAGGGACCCTCATTGTGGTTGCAAGCGCTGGCAGCGACAGCTACCCATGACCAAAAGTTTACTGTGTGGAGTGGCAAGACCTTGACAGTTGTTTCAGCGAGGAAGACAGTTGCCTTAGCTCGTTTGGAGCAGAGTGAAAGTGTGAAAACCTACACTAAAGATCAGGAGAAAGGCAGTGAGGTGACAGAAGGAAGGTCAGCTGTGAAAATGACATCTCAGGACCAGTTTTGAGCAGAGCAGTGAATTTACTGGGTGTATCGGTTTGGCAGCAGAACTGAAAAGAAGGAAAAAAGATTCAGACAGCTAACAGGGCATTAAACTACTTTTTATAGGGCATTCAACTTTGATGTTTTTGTTTTTGTCTTTTCTGATGCTTTGCTTATGTTGGTCATTGTTTCTGGAAAAATCCTGCTTTTGCTCTCCTTCTTCTTCCATTTTCTCAAGGGTTAATCTGAGTTCTATTTTAGGCTGATTTCTCTTAAGACATTGCTCTACATTGTAATAAAAAATCGATTTCAAAGGGAGAAGTTAACCCTCTTCATTTTGAAAATGCTGGAAAGATACTCTGTTGCCCTTCCCCTATTTCCATTCTTTTGGTGCAAACTGCTTTTCAAATTTGACATGAAATATACCTCAAGTAAATTTATATCCTGGGAAATTTATTACTTAGTAAGAAATGTCACCAGCCTCCAGGTTTGTATCCTCTGGGCAAGTGGGAGTTTTGCTGTGACTCTCGTGAAAGGCAGAACAAATGTGGTTATGTGAAACAAAGACTTAGTTGGTTCACCCCACTCCTACTGAAAACTGGAATGAGGTCAGGAGCATGAAGCAGGGAGAACTCCAGCACTGCCTTTTTTTTTTACTTTTTTTTATCCCCTTATCTGGCTACTCTTTACCTTTAGGTTTTGGCCAAGAACAAATGCAGAAGTACTGCATTTGGCAGTAGACAGACCACCCTTGTATTTTTTTCTGGAAAATGATGGTGTTGGAGACCTTGCCTCTCTAGCAGAGGTTGCACAGTTAATTCAGAGAAATATTTGTGTTTATCTAGCTGATTCCAGCTGTGGCCCCAGGTACCTGGCAAGGAGTGGTGAGAATAAGGTTTTTGAAGAGGTTTCTGAGGGAGCATCTTACCTCTCTCTGCAGGAGCCTTCCTCATCCCTTACCTCATCTTCCTCTTCACCTGTGGGATCCCCCTGTTCTTCCTGGAGACGGCGCTGGGGCAGTACACGAGCCAGGGAGGGGTCACTGCCTGGAGGAAGATCTGTCCCATCTTTGAAGGTCAGTCAAGTTACAGGATTTACTGGCAGCACTTTCTAACAGTTAGTGACTCATAGCCTTTTTCAGAAATGTTGTTATTATTATTATTCTTTTTTTGTTCTTTGTCCTTTATTCTCCCTCCCTTTCTTTCTCTCTCAGCCTTGTTATCCCTCCTGGTGACTGCTGTGTGTGCAGGGGCAGTTCCCTGACCCCTCTGGAGGTGACTGAGGGTGTGTGGTGCTGACTGGGGGCTGTGCTGGTCCAGCTGAACTCAAGTCTCTGCCTTCAGAAGCTCAGAGCCTGGGAGAGAGGAGAAACTGGATGGCCAGCTTGCAGGAGGAGGATGGAAGTGTCAATACATAAACACCTGCATGTAGTCCAGGACAAATAGTGAGAAAAGGATGAGGAAAGCTGGCTGGTTTATAGTGCTTTCCCTGCCCATTGAAGTGCCCAGGCTGCTGTGGCAGCTTTTGCAGGCTGGCATCATCCAAACTGGAGGGAATCACGTTGCATGTACTGGTCTGACAGCCCAGAGATGGCAAGGGGTTTAGGTTAAGGCACAGATATAAGAACCACGACTTCTGGAGCCCTTGGGAAGGTTGTTTAATGGCATTAATGTATTAATGAATCTGATTTCCTCAGTTCTGCTGTCCAGAGGAGAGCTTGTTACCCACCTTTTGCAGACAGGGAAACCTGTGCTCAGGCAGCCTGCAGGCCTGGTTAGTTTGCTCGAGCATGGGTGTGCAGCCCTATTTGAAACTCCCTGGGGACTCTGGGACCTCCTGCACTGGAGACCTCTGGCACAGGCCTGGAGGTGAACAGCAGTGGCATCTCAAAGGTCACTGACAACCAGTTTTAAAGGAATGAGTTGGGCCTTTCTGGCCTGAGCATGGTTCTGATGTCTCAGCGAGCAATGGGCACAGTCAGCACAAGACCAGTGCTGTGCTCCCAGGTCTGTACCTTGGCCCCTGCACCTTACTTCATGTATATTGGCTGCGAGAACATTTTTTTCCTGAGTCTTCCCAGGAGTAAGAGATTCACCTGCATTTCTTTTCTTTAAAGGCTGGAGCTGGTTTTCCTGAAGGAGAGGCACTGCAATGCAGTGGCACTGTAGTGGTCAAAACATTTTTTTCACATCAGTGTAAAGTTTTCTGGATGTTCCAACGTAGACCTGTCTAGACATACCAACAATGTGTCCTGTCTGCATGCACAGTCTCAAAATCCTTTCTCTTTCCCTTATGTAGGTCTTACCCTATTGTCTAGTGAACCATGTTATTGGTGTTGCAAGCCTGATGTGTTGGGAGTTGGTTGGCAGTCCCATCCTCACCTCTTTTGCTTTCCTTCACAGGAATTGGATATGCCACACAAATCATTGAGTGGTATCTGAATATTTACTACATTGTCATCTTGTCCTGGGCACTCTTCTACCTGTTCAGCTCCTTCAATTCAGTGCTACCATGGGCTAGCTGCAATAACCCCTGGAACTCAGGTACAGCTTTTACCTTCTTTCCGATGCCCGGAAATTATTTGGGATTTGTAGAAAATATTTTTTTTCTTTGAATAAGAAACTCTTATGAGCTGCAATATGATTTCACAAAAAAAATCTGCATTTTCTGGCAAGTGGGAGAGGTAGGTGGGAGAGTTTTCAAGCCAATCTTGAGTCCTCCTCATGTGGCAGGAGCTTTTTATTAGCTTTGGTACAACAATTTATCTTACAGTTCCCTTACTCCACTCCTTCAGAGTTACTGGGACAGTTGTTGCCAATGCCTGAAGAGTTTCCTCTGCACTCACAGCTTTTGGCTAAATCAGGCTAAGCCTGCACTGGAGAATTTTGCCAGTACAGGTCCCCAAGTGAAGGAACCAGTAACACAAAACTATAAGGGCACTGTTTTCCTGGTTTAATCACATCCATACAGCCTCTATACCTTCACACTGGCCAGGGATCTCATCTCCTCATGCCCACAATTCATATAACTGCACCCAGCAGAGAAGACCTGGCTTTGGTTTTACTCAAGGCACTGGGAAGATGGGGTAGATGTGAAGCAATTCTCATGGACCTCAAGTCCTTGACAGGACATTTTTAATGTGTTGAACAGGTTGTTTTGCTTAGCAACAGCTTGGTTCCCTCCCCTTTTCTCTTGTCAGATGATCAGTTTCTGTGATGTGTTAAATTTTTCCACCCCATGAGCCATTCACTTACAGCTTCCTCTGCCCCTTCATCCCAGCAGAGGTAACCAGCCTTTTGAAGAGCTGATTCCTTCAGCTCCTCCAGCATGGTTTGTTTGTGAGGAAAGCCACAGATGTTATCTCAACAGACACAAGCTTTCCAGCCACACCTAGGCTTCCTTGTTTTTCCAGTGGATTGTCTTTTGCTGGTGAAATGCAAGATGAGGTGTATTTCTTGGATGCATGGTTTTAGTAATTTCATGCTGTGTAACAGTTGGGGATGGTAGAAGGGAACATCTGCAGTGTGTGTGAACATATGTATGCATGTGTGGACAGGGAATGGTACATGATGGGGGAAGAGAATGGGATTTTCTATCCTGGCTACTCATAGTGGCTATCCCTTGATAATCTATATTTTGCAACCATCTGGATTCCATTTGGCAGGGAATTGTTCTCTCCTTCCCCTTTCCCTTTCCTGAAGCCCTCTGGCTACTGCTGGATTGGGATTTGTAGCTGGGGAGAGCCAGAGTTTAATGAGATGCTTAATGAGATGCAAAAGTTTAATGAGATGCTCTATGGCACAAGGTAAAGGATCTGTGTGCTGCCAGAGTGAGGGTTAGGGTGCAGAGGGGAAGGAGCATCCCCCATGAAGGAGCCTTAGAGAATTTCTTTGGCTCATCAACTTCCTTTTCTTTTGGTAGATCTCTGTGTGGACATTCTGAATAGATCCAGCCTGGACAACAGGACCTTGCCTGCGAACGCCACCTCCTCAATGATTGAGTTTTGGGAGTATGTGATCCCTTTCCCTCTGTTCAGGCTCCTCTCTCATCCAAAGGCTGCAGCTCTAGGAGTATCTGGGCGGGGGGCTGTGCATCTCTGTAGGACCGAGTGAGGTGCCACATGTCAGACCTGAACATGGGGAGCACAATGAGCTGCCAAGGAGATTGGCACAGAGCCCAGGGGCGTGAGGACTGGGTACACCCCATGGTGTGCCTGCCCGAGGGTGCTCATGTGCACACCTGCACAGGCATGTTCTCTCTTTGGCACTGAGGTGCCTGGGTGAGTGTGGCCACCGAAAGAGGCACCAAAATCAGATAAGAAGTTGCTAGAAGCAGGGGATGCATGTGCTGGGTGTTGCAGGCTGCTGTTGGCAGGTGAGCATGAGGGGCCAGGGCAGACTGAACAGCCCTCCACAGTGAAACAGAAAGGACCAAACTGCCTGTTCTCTTCTTCTGACCATGTCTTGCTTGCTGCCTAAGGGAAGTGACCAGTCAGGGTGCTCAGGATCATCCCTGGAGAGTGGAGATCTGAGGTGCATTTGTGAGATGCCAGGGAGGAATTTGAGGAGGTTTGGTCACAGGGTTGGAGGCAATAATGCATTTTCTGATGGAGGGGTCTTGCAGCAGGGCAGACAGTGTCCCAGAGAGAGGTTGAAACAGCTGCTGGTGCCACACTACCTCTCCACACTCTACTGAGGAAGGTCTCGTAAAGAAGAGGGGTGTCAGGGACTCAGCTTCAGCAGTTGGGACTTTTTGTTTGTTTGTTTGTTTGTTTGTTTTTGTCTCCCCCCCCATTTATGTGTCCTTAAGTGTCTCTGAAAGGGTTGAGTGTCCTTTGTCTGTTGCAGCCACCACAGGGCACATAGAAGATGATAAGCACCCATGGTTGCAGAAAGAGTCTGCACAGTGCTGGCCCCCCTCTCTTGCTCTGTTCTTTGCACACACTTTTAGTGAGAGCTGAGACCCCTCTGATATGGTTGTTCAGGTTTTCTGCAGAGAGAGCAAGGGGACCTGAGGGGACTGGTTTGAAGAAGGGTGTGCAGAGGAATTGTAAGTGTGGGGTTGAGCTTCTGGGTGCTGCACGAGCTGCAGTGCTGAGCTCTCATGTGGCCCACCCTCACGAAGGTGAATCTTCAAGGAAGGGGGCTGAAGGAAGGGCATGGGAATCATAAAGATAATTTATGCTTATATATAGGGTGTGTGCAGTACATAGGGAGGAAGAGTGATGTCCTGATGTGATGATGGCATCTTCACTCACCCCTGCTTTGGGTTGAGTAGTCTCTGCTGAGCATCTGCCAGGGTGGGGGAGCAATGGGGAGCAGCTGTTGATTTTGTGCAGCTTGGGTCCAAAGGGCACAGCACCACGAGTTTGGAGAGTGGGAGAGTTTGGGCCAGCTACAAGACATGGTGGAGCAGCATCTGCAGAAATGAGGGAGAGGGGAGCCCTAGGCAGAGCTGGGGTGATTCACATGGCTGGGAGCCCTGGGCAGATGTGTTGCGGATAGTCTGCTAAGATTTCGGATGGGGTAATATGGGAAAGGTCTGTATGGGTGAGTTGGGTCTGGGGTGTTAATGCTTCTCTCCCTGTCCCCGGACACTGGCAGGAAGCGAGTCCTGGGGCTCACGGATGGTATTCACAAACTGGGCACTGTGCGCTGGGAGCTGGCTCTGTGTCTCCTGCTGGCGTGGATCATCTGCTACTTCTGCATCTGGAAAGGGGTCAAGTCCACAGGAAAAGTAGGAACGGAGATTATCCTCCCAGTCCATAAGCCTCCTTGCACCCATCCTACACTTCTTCCCCAATCTCTTTTCCCTCTTCATGAAATAGAGGCAGGAGACACATTACCAAAGTCAAACCTAAAACTTGGTGAGGCCATACTGATTTACACCAGTGGTGTTTGACCCCTAAAAGGAAGACTAAAAGAGTAGCTCCAACAGGAAGAGGAGAACAGGGAAAGAACTGAGGGGAGCCTTGAGTCACTTTTTCCCTTGTGGATACCCAGAGTGGCTGATGGATACTCCCCAAGTGTCCTTGGGAATCCTCTGCTCACCAGTGTGTTGTCCTGGTGTAGCTTGCTGGTGTTTTTAACAAGATCATCTGCAGTGGCAAACTTCCCATCCCTGGCAGTAATTAAACACTTGAGCAAAACAGACAAGCTGCTGCCTGTAACCAGATCAGTGAATAGATAATGAATCTCTCCTGCTTCTTTATCCTGCAAAATACTTGCAGTGAGAGAAGTGTCTTTGTGCTCTCCTTTTTCTTCCCCCTGCCTGTGTATTTTTTGCCTCTGAAGGTCACTTTCTGCATTTTGCTAGTGAGGCTGGAGCCAGAGCTCCCTGCCCATGTTGATCCTGTAGAGCAGGTGGACTGGTTTTCCTTCTGGAGTGAATGAGTGTGTGATGCCTTGGGCTGGGTGTTAAGGACACTGCCATGGCCTTGACTTACTCAGGACCACTTTCCTCCCTGGAATCACAATGAGATGGGTGGGTTATTAATGACGGTTGAGTCTTGTGGGTATCCAGAGGATGTCCCAATGGCAAAGGGAGGGGGATCAATTTCTGCAACAGATTTCTTCCTTCAGGTCACTATCTCTACCATTGGCAGGTGTTTCCTGGAGCACTGGGCACCTGTATTTCAACATGAAATCACTTCTGCTACCTGAAAACTGCACTGGACACCCATTTCAGCAGAGCAAGACAATAGCTTGCTCTGCTCACTAGATTTTTCCCACTTTCTGCTGGTGACTGGCTCTTGCTGGTGCTGACCTGTTGTCCACCATTTCTCAAAGGGGGAGAGCCAGACTCCACTTCTGTGGGGAGAGGGAACGCTCTGCATTTTAAACCTTAAATCCCTGATGCCCCCCGGTTTGCCATCTTCACAAGAGGCATCATGCTGATCTTGGGAGATTGGATCTTGAGAGGGTGTTTGATCTGCATGGAAGTGTAATTAAGTCACCCCACGTTCCCTTCAGCTCTCAGCTTTCTCCACTGAGTCTCTCTTTTGCCCAGTGCTGCCCTGGTGCACAAAACTTCCCTGTAGAAGGAGAAAACTAAAGAAGTTCAGTCAGGCTGGTTGGGCTGACAGGGTTTGGCAAGACCAGGCCAGAAACAGAAAACAGTGAGTGCACACAATAGCTGGAATGGTCTTCCTGAAACTACAGAAGATTTTTCCATCACAAGTTTTAGGACACAGGGCTTACTTTTTACCAGCTAGATGTTATGGACATGGTGCAACAACACACAGGGTGGGGTTTTCTGTCCCAAAATACACTACAGGTCAAACAGGTCAGTTGTCTTCTCTGCAGGTAGTAATTTTGAGTATTACAGGGGCACTGTCAAAAAATTCAGTTGCTTCCTTCTCTTTCTTCACTGACAAGGTATTAGGATATGCAGTAGAGAAGACCCAAGAATTCTGAGTAGGTGCATAACTCTGTTCAACAGCTGCAGATTAAACAGAGGGTTGTGCATGCCTGAGAGACTGTTCTAAGTCAGATAACCCTGCCAGACCCTTATGTTTCTGCTTCTGTTATTTAAGGAATCCAAACTCAAAGAAACAATAGTGACCTCAGGAAAATAATTTCAAAAACTCCATGAAAACTAATTTTCTTTAGAAGTCTTTTTCTTTTAATTTTGCCCAATTTTGTGCTCTTTCCATGTTTCCTTTCCTCATGCATTCAGCAGATGTGTATAAAGGCTCACCAGAAGTTATTTCTGAAGGTAGATTTTAATACTTGTGCCCAAAGTGCTCGCATTCCCATTCAATCAAGGAACAGCAAAAGTACCACGTACTGTCACTTATTCAACCAATTATCACTAAGCAGAAAAAAATTTCATTTCAGGCCTCTCACTATGAATCCACAGAGTAAACAAGCCTTCACATTACTTGGATAAATTTTAGTAATGAATAAATGTTAGGAAGTTGCAACTTGCTCACAAATATTTTACAAATAGAACAAAAATAATATGTTACCTTAGGCAATGGATTAGTGATGATTAATTCTCCTGTAATATTTATTTACATCACATAAGAGAAGAAGTGAAAAGAAAGTATTACAGAAGTAATGGTCTACATTTTCTTTAAAGGCTTTGAGGTGCCCCCATTCTTTAACTGTGAGCTCAGAGGCATTGAAGGGATGGGACTGATGCATGAGCACTCCTGGAAACGAGACTCCTCAGAGGTGTCTCAAATGGGGCAGCAAGAGTTGCTATTTAATTTGGAAAACTCTTGCTGGGCATAGGACCATTTTAATAATTCCTCATTAAAACTCAGTGACAGGAAGAGATCTGGTTTTTTTCTGCAGCCCTAGAAAGATGAAGAGAACAGCTGGAGAGCAGGGAAATTACACTGACTGGGAAGAGAAAACAAAGCAGAGCAACCAGTGGCAGAGTCTTGGATGAGGAACAAAATGTAGATTAACTAAATCACCAGTGAGACATAACCTTGATTAATTTCTTTCCCACCCCTCTCCTATGCAAGCAGTAGCAGCTATAGCCAACAGCAGAGCCCAGGGACCTTTGCTGGGGTGGGGGCCTGCAGACGAGGTGAGATGAGGTGGTGCCTGCACTGCCTCCCTGCTGACCCTCTCTCCTCTTGTTTCCCTGTGCCTGCAGGTCGTTTACTTCACTGCCACCTTCCCGTACATGATGCTCATCATCCTGCTGGTGCGAGGGGTCATGCTGCCGGGTGCTGCCGAGGGGATCATCTTCTACCTGAAGCCAGACATTTCCAGGCTGGCAGACCCGCAGGTGGGTGGGGTGTCAGGCAAATGCTGGCCATGAGAACGTTTTCAGTGCCTTGGCCGTTGGATCTGATGCTGACTGACCATCCAGCTGTCTTCTCTGAAAGGAGACCAAAGAACCAGAATCCTTAAAATTGCCGAGGGGGGTCTAGTCCCCCTGCACAGCACAGCCTTTTTGCTCATGGTCTGCAGCATATGGACACATTAGATCATTTCCACTCATGGGCTCAGCAAAACCAGAAGAGTATATCAAATATTCAGCATGTAACAGATGGTTTTCCTAACTGTTAAATGCAAATAACTAAGGGACGGGGGGGATATAATCTACCATTTTTCATTTTTTTCTGGCCTGGTTAGCACTTTGTTTGGGTCCAACAGGGCCCTCCCAAGAAGTGTGGGGTCCCTGTGCTTGCACAGACTGAAGGCATGTAACATGGGCTGTGCCCCAGCTGGGCAATAAGTTCCCTTCACCTGTCCTGGGGGCTGGTCCCACCTGCCTGGGTCAGGGCCTGGCCAAAGGGTCAATCCCTGCCACCACTCACTGGAGCTTGTGGAAACCTTCCCCACCTTGGAAGAAGGATGCTGTGTACCCAGAGGTGAAAAATAGGGTCAGAGATGACAAAAAGGGCAGAGGGTGCAGACAAACCCAGGACCTGCAAGGTAGCCCAAATTAGCAAGATGTGGGCAGCACCCTTGGGGGCTGCACAGGGTCCCCCTTGGAGGATCCCTCTGGGGTGTCTGCTCCCACGCCTTTCTGCAGCAGTAGGTTGCTTCTCTTCCCCATGTGGGCTCAGCAATGCCCATGGAGGTGTTAATGTCGACCCCCCTCCCAGAGGAGCGTTTAAATGACACTTGCTGCTAATTATTCCACTGCTGAATCATTTCATGGAGGCAGCCAAGCAATAGGCTTAGCCCACAGTCTCAGTTGACCTTACGTGTCTTCCCAGATGCCTAAAGCCCCAGCTGCTCCCTAACCAGCTGCCAAACCCACTGTTTCCCCCCCCCAAATTGCTTTCAGATGCATCTATGTGTTGTCAATAGAAAATCTGTGGTGCACTGAAAGCAGAAAGCCAACTGAATGTAAATGGCATTTTGATATCAAAATAAATAACAGTGGGGTGACTGGGGCTGAGTGTGTTTTATTCACGGTTAGAGCTTATTCCCTGGAAATGTCCCTATCTTTCACAGCCTAACTAAAGCTGACATGGTCTTTCCAGGCTGCTGCAACCCAGCATAGCAGGAGTGAGATCCTGCTACTGAGTTTTGGCAGAATGTGGGGCTTTGGTTAAAGTGGGATGTGTGTCCGTGCCTGAAGGGCTGCCGTGTACTTGCCTTTCCATGAGAAATCTGTGTGAATTTAGGCAGCAATGCCTGGGCTAGGATTCTTTGAAGGCTACAGAATTTCATCCATCTTTCTGGATGTTTGCAGCTGGGGGCTGCTTGGAGAAAAAATAGGGTGAGCAAGGAACCTGGAGATGATCAGAAAGGTGAGCTGTTTCCCTGCTTTCCTGCTAATTCACAGCTCAGGGCTTTCCCTGGGAGGGCCTGAGAGCAGAGCTGCAGCTCAGCCCACAGTTCAGCTCCTCCACAGAGGAGAGGGCTGGAGCAGTGGTGAAGCCTGCTCAGCTTTTCCCAGGCAATGCCAGAGCAAGGGAGAACCTGAGTGTGTGACAGCCCACTGGCCTGGAATCTTTCAGCTTGGCAATATTCTGCCCTTCACCCTGCACCGTGGCCTCAGGGATGCTGGAAACTAGATAAGGGAGCAGGGAAGGCATCAACACTGACTTGATCACAGTCTCGTTTGGTGTGACTCACAAGTGGCTCTGCAAACCCTGGGATAGGTAGGGACCACAGACTCCAACAGTGTCAGCTTCTGCTGGAGCCATGCCATCAGGGATGCCATCTCCACCCTGAATGCAAAGGTGAAGGATGGAAAAGTGATGTCACCTTGAGTGGGATGCGAAAATGCGTCCTCTCAGGAGACTTTTCCTAGAGGATTTCCAGTCCTGTAGCTCATTTTTCCCAGACAGGCATCCCAGTTTCTACACTCACTGATCCCCTCTCTGTCTCACAGGGTTTTTTCTCCATGACTGGAGGGGTTGTTGTTGGCAGGGCACAGCCATTTAGTTTTGTCGTTGTCAGGTCTGGAGACCACTGACCTTTTCTGTTCCAGGTCTGGATGGATGCAGGCACTCAAATCCTCTTCTCTTATGCCATCTGCCAGGGATGCCTGACAGCTCTGGGCAGCTACAACAAATACACCAACAACTGTTACAGGTAAGAGGAGCCTAAACTTCTTGTATCCTTCTGGAAATTTGGTAAGAGACAAACAGCACGGAGCTGTGTCAGAGGCAGCAGGGGAGACCTTGGGTCATGCTGCTTTGACTAGTGAGCTGCTCAGAGCACAGAGGCCGTGGAGGACAGCACAGGGATGGAGAGTGGCTGAGGGAACAGAGGAACTCCTGAAAATGGCTTTAATTGTGCTCTCCTGCACGAGTCAGGTTGGAAATGGGAGATTTGGAGGAGGGGGAGGAATGAAAATAGAGAGTGTCTCCAGCCACTGTATAGACACCACAGTCTATTTTGACAGGGTGTGTGGGCAGGGGTGGCACAGCCATGTTTGACTTCACTTGCGAGGCAGGGGAGGTGGTACAAAGAGGAAGGCAGGGCCCCCTGACTCCAGTGCTTTACTGTCATCAGAGTAATGTACTGCCAGTGGCCTTTTGACCCTATCAAGGAGATTAATAAAGTCTGTCTGACCTTCTCCATGCCCTTAGATTACAGGTCTATTTTATCCATGGCCTGACATGGGGCTCAGTGGAGCCATCAGGAGCACTTCTGACACCTTCTACAGAGCCCTGAGAAGCAGGGGCTTTGTTCTTCCTTCATGTATTGCTCCAGCACAGACGGGAAAATGGAATTGTACTTGGGAGACTTCAATTGTCTCTCCTGTTCTCCAATAGGTGCTGCCAGGCTGTTGGTCGGGTAGTTAATACTTTCCTCTGGCTCTCCTGGAATGTATCCATCACCAATGGAGCAGTGCACTGATGCCTTCCTCTAATTCCCTTGGTGCTTTGCACTGGCAGCTTAGCTCTGGATGGTCCAAATGTGCTGGGTGTCCACACTGCCCCATAGCAGCTGATGCTGTGGGTCAGCTCTGGCAGCTGCCCAGGCAGGATCCTGGGGTGTGGGGCTTCCAGCCCAACCAGCTCAGACTGGTGGCCCATTTTCGCAGGGAGCAAGTGCACAAAAGTTTCAGGAAAAGGAGCATAGGACATTCCAGCCTCCACATGAATATAGTTAATAAAGACAGTGTAGACACAATCCTTGTCAGGTGAGGATTAGGGTTAGCCCATGAACCCTTGTTTACCACAACTGCTGAACCTGTATGTGTTCATGCTCTCAGACGCTCCTCTTTCTTGCCTGTGTTTGCTTTTGCAACCTCTTCCCTCTTCTAATTTGCTCTTTTCCCCACTTTCTCTATTGTTTTTCTTATTCTCTTGACTCTTGTCAGCTTTTTTGTTGCCATGTCCCTGTGTATATAATTGTGTCATCCTATTCACAAGCCACTGGTGGTGCCTCATTCTCTGTGCCACGTGCAGTGAGGCACAAGGTAGGTAGGCTGATATTTGGCTTTGTCTTGAGCTTTTTACTTCTGAGGGAGTTCAAAACCAACACTGTTGTTTCTTGGTTTATGCTGCCTGACTAGGGAAGCTGAGTACAGACACGATCCCAAGTGGAACCACTCTGCAGCAGGAAACACTGATTTCTCCCTGGTCTCCTCCCTGCAGGGACTGCATCATGCTCTGCTTCCTGAACAGTGCCACCAGCTTTGTTGCTGGCTTTGCCATTTTCTCAGTGCTGGGCTTCATGGCTCGAGAGCAGGGCATACCCATTGCAGAAGTTGCTGAATCAGGTAGGTTTTTCTGAGACTTCAGAGCCAAGGGAAAACAAAGAGCCTGAAGGGAAGGGCCCTTTTTTGAAGTGAAGCCCAAGATGTTATCTACATCCTCTATTGCTATGGGAGTCTGCAGAAAGGTCTGCAGGACCAGTGCTCCATGACACAGCTTTCAGCCCTGTGTGGGCAAGAAGATATGGTGATACAAACTTTGAAGAAATATGTGAGCTTACTCCAGGCTGCAGGGCAGTGGTAGCAGGTGATGGTGTGAGTGGCACACGTGGTCATCCTGTGGTCTGTTGGCAGGTCCTGGCCTGGCTTTCATAGCCTATCCAACAGCAGTAACAATGATGCCCGTGTCTCAGCTCTGGTCCTGCCTCTTCTTCCTCATGCTGATCTTCTTGGGACTGGACAGCCAGGTACAGCAAACACTTCATCTCATCTAACACCCAAATGCCTGTCCCCACCCTGAGCAATCCCCATGGTCATTGTAAAGTATAAGGCGGGTTTGTGCCTTGCTAGTACCTTCCATATGTTCTCTACCTTGTACGCAGTGCTTTCACATTGAGGGAGCTCAGAGCCAGGGCCAGTGGCAGGCCAGTGGTAATATGTGCTGGCATCTCTGTTTAGTGTCCTCCTCCCTGTGTGTACGTGAGGATGTCCCAGCTACATCCCTTCCCATCTTTTTGCCGGCACCGACTCTGTGCACACAACAGAGGGAGGCCTGGCACAGAGCAGGGCAGTTTGGGAGCGGGAATGGGACTGTTTTCTCCCAGCTGCATCCCAGCAGAGCAACCCCTGTATTCTCTTCTCACCAGTGTGCCCATCCTTTACCATCTCACACCCCTGTTATGCCAGGAGCAAACCTCAGCAGAGCACCCTGCAGAGCGCAGCGTGCAACCCTGGCATGCTGGGATGAGGGATGCAGGGGGTGTCCTGACACGTTTACCAGGCAGGGTGCTCTGCTCAGGCTCTGCTCTGCAGCACCTCAGCCCCTCCACCTGGAGAATCAGGCCTTCTTCCTCTGTTTTTGACAGCCCTTGGTGGAAGCAAGACAGATGAAAAGGCAAAACGAAAAAACAAGGATTTGGGTGGTGGGAGGCAAAAAAGGATGGTGAGAGGAAGTGTGTGCTTGGGGAAGGAGAGACACTGATTTTTCTGACCTGTTTTCTTCTGCAGTTTGTCTGTGTGGAAAGCATGGTGACAGCTATTATTGACATGTTCCCAGGAGTGTTTCGGAAGAAGGGGCGTCGGGAGCTGCTGATCCTGGCCATTGCAGTCATATGCTACCTGCTGGGCTTACTGCTGGTCACTGAGGTAAGAAAGGAGTAGCTGGGTTACACAGCTGAGCCCCAAACCCGTGCTACACAGCTCTGGAGGTCTGGGCAGAGACAGCAAGCTTGTCTTTGGTGCTGTTAATTATCCTTCATTTCTAATGCATTAGCTGGTGTCTCTCACAGCCAGTGCTGCTTTGACCTTGTGTGATGCTGGCACTCTCTGCACAACTGAGCCTTCCAGAGAGATAGTCCAACAGCCCAGCTGTGCTTGACACACAGCTTTGTGCAAACAGAATCACAGAATCATCCAGGTTGGAAGGGACCTCTGAGATCATCAAGTCCAACCCTTGATCCACTACCGCTGTGGTTACTAGACCATGGCACTAAGTGCCACATCCAATCTCATCTTAAAAAGCTTCAGGGACGGAGAATCCACTACTGGGCAGCCCATTCCAATGCCTGATTACCCTTTCTGTAAAGAATTTCTTCCTAATATCTAACCTAAACCTTCCCTGGCAGAGCTTAAGACCATTTTGTGTTACTGATAGCTGCCTGGGAGAAGAGACCAACCCTCACCTGGCTACAACCTCCTTTCAGGGAGTTGTAGAGAGTGATGAGGTCTCCCCTGAGCTTCCTCT